>NC_091958.1:50585246-50840246 GCF_031021105.1 Erythrolamprus reginae
AGCCCTTCATGGCACCGGACCAGGGTATCTACGAGACCAACTTCTGCCGCACGAATCCCAGCGACTGGTTAGGTCCCACAGAGTGGGCCTCCTCTGGGTCCCGTCAACAAAACAATGTCGTTTGGCGGGGCCCAGGGGAAAAGCCTTCTCTGTGGCAGCCCCGGCCCTCTGGAAACAACTTCCCCAGAGATTAGAATTGCTCCCGCCCTCCTTGCCTTTCGTAAGCTCCTTAAAACCCACCTCTGCCCTCAGGCATGGGGGAACTGAAATATTCTTTCCCCTAGGCCTTTACAATTTATGTATGGTATGTTTGTATGTATGTATGTTTGGTTTTACAATAAGGGTTTTTAGCTGTTTTAGTATTGGATTTACATGCTGTTTTTTATTACTGTTGTTAGCCGCCCCGAGTCTACGGAGAGGGGCGGCATACAAATCCAATCAATCAATCAATCAATAATAATAATAATAATAATAATAATAATAATAATAATAATAATAATAATAATAGTAGTAGTAATTTATCAGGGAATTCATGGAAAAAAACCCAGAATAAATCAGGGAAAAAAACAAACTGTATTAAAATGTTTAAAAGTCTGGGGGAAATCATGTAAAAAAATGGATTGTGCTGCCTGGCAGAGTCAAGCAAAAATGAGCGTAACTGTGGCAATAACTTGCTTCCTCAGCTACCGATATTTCTCCATGGCTTAGCCGTTTGGTATGACGTCATCTACGACTGCACCTTAACTAGATCGCAAGTTACAGGGAAATGTCAGAGAAATATCAGGGAATTTCCAAATGCTTTCCCCCTGGACATGCTACTTTGTTTATTCCTCTATTTGTGATTCTTTTATACAGATAGTTCTTCAACCTACGACCCTCATGGCCCAAAACTTCAGGTGCTTAAGTGAGACAGTTGTTAAGGGAGCTTTTCCTCCGTTTTAAGACCTTTCTTGCCACAGCTGTTAAGTGAATCACTGCAGTTGTTCAGTTAGTAACAAGGTCGTTAAGCGAATCTGGCTTCGTCATTGACTTTGCTTGTCAGAAGGTCTCAAATCTGCGACTGTCATAAATATGAACCAGTTGCCAAGCATCTGAATTTAAATCAAATGATCACACGCAATGATTGTAAGGGTAAAAAACAGGCAGAAGTCACTTTTTTCTTTTTCTTTTGTTATTTATTTATTTATTTTCTTCATATATATATATATACAGTGGTACTTCTACCTAAGAATGCCTCTACTTATGAACTTTTCTAGATAAGAACCAGGTGTTCAAGATTTTTTTGCCTCTTCTTAAGAATTATTTTCCACTTACAAACCCAAGCTTCCGAAACTGTAACCAGAAAAGACGGGGAGAAGCCTCCGTGGGGCCTCTCTAGGAATCTCCTGGGAGGAAACAGAACCGGAAAAGGGGGGGAGAAGCCACCGTGGGGCCTCTCTAGGAATCTCCTCTGAGGAAACGGCCTCCACCCTCCTGTGGTTTCCCCAATCGCACGCATTATTTGCTTTTACATTGATTCCTATGGGAAAAATTGTTTCTTCTTATAAACTTTTCTACTTCAGAACTTGGTCATGGAATAAATTAAGTTTGTAAGTAGAGGGACCACTGTATACACACACACACACACATATCTTAAAATTCATCATTAACATACACAATTATACATTTTTATCCAATCAGCCACAAATCAATACCTTAATTTACACCTGTCCATCCATCTGTTTTTCTTCATTTCTTTACACTCCCCTCCCTCTGTCTCCCTCTCCTCCTTTTAACTCCTTTATTTATTTATTATTATTTATTATTTAGATTTCTATGCAGCTGTTCTCCGTCGACTCAGGGGCACTCACAACATAATACAAAAATAGAACATGTAAGAAATCTGAATTTAAAATGTAATCTAAAACCCCGCTCCTTAAAAGCAGTCATCCACATTCATCCCATCAAAATTATACATTTGTATCCTCGGCTGGAACTAGATATTAACACTCAAGGGTCCCAGATCTGCCAGCAAAGAAATTGACAGCATGCGACTTCCATGAGGATATTAAGAGTTCTTCAGGATTCGAGAACTGGGGGGGGAAAAAACCCCAACCAGCCAGGGTTTAAAAGAGAAGGCAGGCCTGGCAGTCTCTCTTGTGTTTCTCCCTCTGCCTGCAGGAAAGAGATGTTTGCTAAAATGGAGATAGTTGGCCAGTTTAATCTGGGGTTTATCATCGCCAAGCTGAAATCGGACCTCTTCATCATCGATCAGCACGCTACCGACGAAAAATACAACTTTGAGATGCTTCAAGAGCACACCATCTTGCAAGGGCAGAAGCTGATCAAGTGAGCATCATTCATTCATTCATTCATTCATTTATTTATTCATTCATTTATTTATTCATTCATTCATTCATTCATTCATTCATTCATAGGGTTGATATTCCTGGAGGGGTCTGTAATATGGTAAATGATTTAGCTTTACTAGATAAATGGTCAAAGCAATGGAAACTGCAGTTTAATGTTTCCAAATGTAAAATAATACACTCGGGGAAAAGGAATCCTCAATCTGAGTATTGCGTTGGCAGTTCTGTGTTCGCAAAAACTTCAGAAGAGAAGGATTTAGGGGGAGTGATTTCTGACAGTCTCCAAATGGGTGAGCAGTGTGGTCGGGCGGTAGGAAAAGCAAGTAGGATGCTTGGCTGCATAGCTAGAGGTATAACAAGCAGGAAGAGGGAGATTGTGATCCCCTTATATAGAGCGCTGGTGAGACCATATTTGGAGTACTGTGTTCAGTTCTGGAGACCTCACCTACAAAAAGATATTGACAAAATTGAAGGGGTCCAAAGACGGGCTACAAGAATGGTGGCAGGTCTTAAGCATAAAACGTATCAGGAAAGACTTCATGAACTCAATCTGTATAGTCTGGAGGACAGAAGGAAAAGGGGGGACATGATCGAAACATTTAAATATGTTAAAGGGTTAAATAAGGTCCAGGAGGGAAGTGTTTTTAATAGGAAAGTGAACACAAGAACAAGGGGACACAATCTGAAGTTAGTTGGGGAAAGATCAAAGGCAACATGAGAAAATATTATTTTACTGAAAGAGTAGTAGATCCTTGGAACAAACGTCCAGCAGACGTGGTTGGTAAATCCACAGTAACTGAATTTGAACATGCCTGGATAAACATAGATCCATCCTAAGATAAAATACAGGAAATAGTATAAGGGCAGATTAGATGGACCATGAGGTCTTTTTCTGCCGTCAGTCTTCTATGTTTCTATTCATTCATTCATTCATTCATTCAGTTAGTTAGTTAGTTAGTCCAATTTATTTATTTATTTATTTATTATTTAGATTTGTATGCCGCCCCTCCCCACAGACTCGGGGCGGCACAATGAGGGTTTTAGTGGGTATATATCTATATACACATAGTAAAATACATGATGAAGGTTATAGAGGAGATACTCATCGTAAAATATATCTAAGAAATAATAGAAAAGAAGGTATAGTAATAGAACATATCAATGAAAGAATAGGAGAAGAGATATAGAATAGAAATAGTTCTCAAAAGTTTTGGGTAATGGGGGATGTTCCCAAACTGAGCCATAAGTGGTTCATCCAAAATGCCAAGGCATGAACAAGCAAATGTATACCCAGAATATACACACAGAATCTATTTAGTGTAATTTTGGGGGAGGAAAATGGGAGAAAAAATCTGCCTACCAGATATTCACCTGACTAGTGTCCTTAGTCTGGTCGGCTTCAGCAAATTATTTTATCCCCTGGTTAAGGCTTTAAAAAAAACCTTATTGGGAGAGAGTAACAAAGAAAGAGCTTGCAAGAGTTCGGAATATTGTTAGCACCTGGTTAGGGCTGGAAAGAAACATTCGGAGCAAGTAGAGCAATGAAAAAAAAAAGCCTGCAAAGACTTAGGGCTTGGAAAACATTCTTCGCAGAGAGCAACAGTGAAAGAGCCTGCAAGGTAAGAGTTGGAAAGAATGTTAGTACACATTGTTAGAGCTGGGGGGGGGGGGGACTTTGAAAAAAGCTTATCGTACCCAAATTTTCAGCCTCTTTTAGGGAGGAGAAAAAGTTGTGTTTTATACTCCAAAAAATATAATACATTTTTTATTTATCTATCTTATCCATCTCTATCTATCTTATCTATCTATCTATCTATCTATCTATCTATCTATCTATCTATCTATCTATCTATCTATCTATCTATCTATCATCTGTTATCTATATTATCTACTATTTATATATCTATATCTATCTATCCATATGTTCTCTCATCTATATATAATCTATTAACTATATCATCTTCTGCCGCACGAATCCCAGCGACCGGTTAGGTCCCACAGAGTTGGCCTTCTTCGGGTCCCGTCGACTAAACAATGTTGTCTGGCGGGACCCAGGGGAAGAGCCTTCTCTGTGGTGGCTCTGACCCTCTGGAACCATCTCCCCCCTGAGATTAGAATTGCCCCAACCCTCCTTGCCTTTCATAAACTCCTTAAAACCCACCACATTGAATTGAAACATCTCCCCCTTGCCCATGTTGTTTTGGTGTTTGATTGATTGTGTGCTTATTTTTTATATATATTGGGGTTGCTTTTATGAATTTTTTAACTTAAAACTGTAATTAGATTGCTAATTATTAGATTTGTCACTATGTACTGTTTTTGCCATTGTTGTGAGCCACCCCGAGTCTGCGGAGAGGGGCGGCATATAAATCCAATAAATCTAATCTAATCTGTCTATCATCTATTATCTATATCATCTATCTATCATTTATTATCTATCTTATCTATGTATCATCTATTTTATCATGTCTGTCTGTCTGTCTGTCATCTCTATATACATACTTACCTACCACACACAATAGTTGCATACAATAGATGCTGCCTTCAGATTTAATGCTTGTTGCTTCTCTTCTGTGCCCCACTTTTTTCAGGCCTCAAAATCTTAATTTAACTGCTGTGAGTGAATGTATCTTGATGGATAATCTGGAGATCTTCCAAAAAAATGGATTTGATTTTTTGGTTGATGAAAACGGTGAGTTCTACTCTACCACCTCTCTCTTAGCTTTGGTAAAGGAAGTGGGAAGAAAGCAATTGGCTCTGCTTTGGGAGTGGGAAAGATCTTTCAAACGATTAAAATTGAAAAATTGGCACGCCCCGAACAATTCCATTTTAAATCTGTCTGAAATTGGAGTTCAGTTAGATATTCTTTTCCTGCAAGATTAAAAAATGTACCTGCAAGATTTAGCTCCTGATTTCCAATTATTAAACACGCAGTTATTTATTTATTTATTTATTTATGCATGCATGCATGCATGCATGCATGTATTTATGTATTTATTTATTTATTGGATTTGTATGCCGCCCCTCTCCGTGGACTCGCGGCGGCTAACAACAGTGATAAAAACAGAATGTAAAAATCCTATACTAAAACAGCTAAAAACCCTTGTTATAAACCAATCATACATAGAAACATACCATGCATAAATTGTAGAAGCCTAGGGGGAAAGATTATCTTAGTTCCCCCATGCCTGATGGCAGAGGTGGGTTTTGAGGAGCTTACGAAAGGCCAGGGGGTTGTGGGCTATTCTAATCTCTGGGGGGAGTTGGTTCCAGAGGGCCGGGGCCGCCACAGAGAAGGCTCTTCCCCTGGGCCCCGCCAAACGACATTGTTTAGTTGACGGGACTCGGAGAAGGCCCACCCTGTGGGACCTAACTGATCGCTGGGATTTGTGCGGCAGAAGGCGGTCTCGGAGATATTCTGGTCCGATGCCATGAAGGGCTTTAAAGATCATAACCAACACTTTGAATTGTGACCGGAAACTGATCGGCAACCAATGCAGACTGCGGAGTGTTGGTGAAACATGGGCATATTTAGGGTAGCCCATGATTGCTCTCGCAGCTGCATTCTGCAGTTGGGGTAGATGTTCAAATATTATCTCAGTGTAGAGACTATGACCACGATGTTACTTTAAAAACCTTTCAGCTCCTGTAACACAGAGGGTGAAGCTCATCTCTTTACCGACCAGCAAAAACTGGACTTTTGGTCCCCAAGATGTGGATGAATTAATCTTCATGTTAAGCGATTCTCCAGGAATCATGTGCAGGCCATCCAGAGTAAGGCAAATGTTCGCCTCTCGAGCATGTCGGAAATCCGTAAGTCAACTCAGCCTTGGATGGATGGATGTGAATCTGGTTTCTCCATTTGATTTTGCCTGCCAGGTTTTGGGGGGGAGGGCTTATTTTCAGGAGAACTTTCAGGGGAGGGCTTATTTTCAGGGGGAGGGCTTATTTTCAAGGGGAGATTTTGGGGGAGGGCTTGTTTTGGGGAATGGCTGATTTTCAGGGGAGGTTTTGGGGGGAGGGCTTATTTTCAGGGGAGGTTTGGGGAGGGCTTATTTTCAGGGGGAGGTTTTGGGGGAGGGCTTATTTTCAGGAGAACTTTCAGGAAGGGCTTATTTTCAGGAAGAGGGCTTATTTTCAAGGGGAGATTTTGGGGGAGGGCTTATTTTCAGGGGGAGGTTTTGGGGAGGGCTTATTTTCCGGGGAGGTTTTGGGGAGGGCTTATTTTCCGGGGGAGGTTTTGGGGGAGGGCTTATTTTCAGGAGAACTTTCAGGGAAGGGCTTATTTTCAGGAAGAGGGCTTATTTTCAAGGGGAGATTTTGGGGGAGGGCTTATTTTCAGGGGAGGTTTTGGGGAAGGGCTTATTTTTGAGAAAACACGGTATCAAACTCTAGACTTTGCTCCTCTTACAGGTGATGATTGGAACCGCCCTCACGGCCAGTGAAATGAAGAAACTGATTTCTCACATGGGTGAAATTGAGCATCCTTGGAACTGTCCGCACGGCAGGCCCACCATACGACATTTAGCCAACCTGGACCTCATTACGCAAGAGTGACAGGCTACCAGCACTTACTTTCTTGTGGAACTGTAGCCATGATCTCGTTTTAGAATCACAAGCTATTGCAAAATGCTCAATTTTGCTGGACCGGAAGCTAAAATCATGTTCGATGTTGCAAAAGAACATGGTGGCTTCGTCTTCTTCTCCTTCTTGTCCTTCTTCTTCTTCTTCCCCTTCTCCTTCTCCTCTCTCTCTCTCTCTCATGATCCATATAGACCAAGAATAGGTTCCACTTAACTTCACCACCGGTTCACATCGCAATGTTAAATCGCGTACATCCCCTTGTGTGATTTAACTTCTGCGCATGCTCGGAAGGTGGATTCAAACCAAAACATAGCTACGGAGCTGCTCAGTTCTGCTTCAGCCAAAGAAATAAATGGTGGAAGAGCTTTTGCCCAAACAGAGGATGAGAAGAAGCCATCAGCTCACAGAAAAAAATCACAAAGAATTTGGGGGGAAAGATGGTGGCGTCCACGGACCCAAAACCACCAAACCGAATCCGTGACACTATCGTCGCATCACCAGTGGGTCGCTAATAATTTGGGCGATCTGGTTTGAACTGGAAGGAACTCACTCCTGATATAAATACAATACCTTTCCATCTCCTGCCATCTGAAAAAAAGACTTTTTTGTTTGTTTTTGTTTTGTTTCAAAGACATTTTTGTTTGTAAAAGCAGTCAGAAAATACGGGGTTCTCCCCCTCCTCTCAAAAATGGGCTTATTTTATTGGTGCTTTTTTAGAAATATTGGGGTTTTGTCTGTTTTATTTATTTCCTCTGGAAATAATTAAAGAATTAAGCGCACATAACTGATTCGTTAGAGGACTTCCTGTTTTAGAACGGACCTGTTTTGTAAATAAAGATTTTTTTAAAAAAAATACACAAACGTTCTTTGTGCTTTAACAGAGTGGTTCCCATCTACAGTGTACAATGGGATGGGCAGTTCCTGTAACTACAGTGGCGGGGAGAGTATTTAGTCAGACACTAATTGTGCAAGTTCTTCCACTTAAAAAGATGAGAGAGGTCTGTAACTGACATCAGAGGTAGACCTCAACTAAGAGAGACAACATGAGAAAGTACATCCAGAAAATCACATTGTCTGATTTTATTTAGTATTTGCAAATTATGGTGGGAAATAAGCATTTGGTCAATAACAAAAGTTCAACAGTATGATAGAGATGGTTAATTGCCAGTTGTGAGTTTTAGGGTGTCACAGCATATTAGCAATTGGAAAATGAAAGGCTTAAACAAATAATCTACTATTACAGATAGCCTTTAGTATCTGATTTGTCTACTTGTAAATGAAAGATAAAATTTAAATCAAATTAAGATCCATCACATAGGGTAGTTAGATCATTTATAACAAAGTGGGATAGAGAAAAGAGAAAAAAATATGTAATAAAACGACACAACACTTTCATACTTTAGGAAATATTCTACACAGTACAGTCAATTTCCATTGTTTTGCGCATAACATTTGCCCTTAAATTCCTTTCCAATCTTCTGTATCTACATGCCTTTCTTGCTCCTGGGTAATAGAAGAACAATAACTCCTCTTCCAGAAGGGCATGAGTTTAGCTTTCAGAAATAAGAGGGGAGTTAGGCCATTTCTAAAATCGAAGCCTGACCTACTTGTAATTCATCTGGCACCTTGTATCAAGTTCTTGATAACATTATCTTGAATTTAAATATTTTAAAAAATTATTTGTGCCTCTTGCAGTTATCAAAGGAATAATTTTGAAAGCATTAAATTAAGTGCAAACAGGAGCAGGCAGACCTGACCAATCTCAGATTATCTGTAAAAAATAAAAACTTAATATTCTACTTCATTAACTAAAATAGCAAAGTTAATATAGTTTATTTCTACACAGCGATAGACAGACAGACAAATATTCCTCTGTAGAACTCCATGAGCAGTTTGAACTTCCTTCCTAAAAGTGGGCAGTTGGGGGCTATTCCCCAGATGTGCAATTGGGCCGGGCTCTGCAAAAACCAAAGCTGCCCCTTTGCAAAACCGAGGTTTATACTGTACATTGTATTACTGTATGCGGAAAGATGAACCCGGAAGAGGAGATGGCTGAAGTCCCGCCCACTTTTCCTCAGAACAACCAGGAAGCTGCTCGCTCGCTCAGCCCAGCCCCGCGGTTGCCCTGGCTACCGCCCAAGACTTCCCCGCGGTTGCTATGGCCACGGCTCGAGCCTCTTAGCTACTGGCATCGCAGGGAAACTTCAGGCCGCTTTTGCGAAGGGTTGCAAAATAGGAGGGATTTCCAAAGAGGTGGATTTTAATATTTATATGTTTTTCCTTGGTTTTCTTCGTGGCTTTCAAATTTGCATTTGCTGCCCCGGCCCCTGAAGGACTACAACTCCCCTAATCCCCAACCTGTTCCTGTTACGGTTATTGTAAATTTTTTAACCATCCCTCCCAAGTTGCTAGGCCTTGCAATGATTTGGGGCTAATTATTATTCTTTTTTTATTATTATTCATTTATAAACTTAAAAAAAAATCATAAAAGAAAAAACAAACCAATAAGACCTTGTACAATACGAGTCAAAACCAAAAATGAAACATGTATACAGTACATACATTTATACCTTTAAAGTTATTTTACGGTACATATATCGGCTAATACTTTGTTCATTTACTATTTTTAATCTATTTCTACTGTCATTATACTTTATATAACTCTAAGGGTCTTAATTATAACACCATTACTTAATATATATAAATATTTCTAAGTATTGATATAATACGATATTATGTTTATTTAGTTACTGTATCTAATTATTATTCTTATTTTCATTATTGAGTCAGATCTGGCCAAATCTGGAAATAAGAATAATAATTAGATACAGTAGCCTGAGCTCTCTCTGTTTGTTCTTAAAAAGCCTTAAAAGTTAGTTAAAAGGTTACACTTTTGAGTGGTTTTGGGGGGTTACATTTGGAGTTTTCAAATGTTGCTTTCTAGAATAGAAACTTTTTTTCCAAAAAAATACCCACAATCAAAGAGCTATTAAAAATAATAACAATGAGATAAAGCTCTGAGTTTTTAGAAAGAAGTCTGTTTTTTTTAAAAAAAAATGTGCTATGTACAATGACTATATTTTCTTGGCGGAAAATATAAAGGATCCATCAGTATAAATAAACTTCATTGTTTATGCATGTGAGCTTTACAAAGGAAAATTCAAGAGCTAAACTAAGAAATAACACAAGAGTGTGCAGTGTAACATTAATATCTAAAAATATCTAAAAAGTGTAAAAAGCACTTTTTATAAAGTTTATACTTTAAATGGAAGTTATAAGAAGCAAGCATTAAAAATAATTTGTGCACAGGCTGTGGATTAACCAGGCCCCTTTGTACAGTAAAAGAGAAATGAGCAAATTAAATATGAATGTTTAAAAAATAAATGTATTGCACAGTTTTCTGAAATAAAGGGTTGTTCTTTGTAATAAAGCAGCATAAAACAAATTTAATGTCTGCCAGTTCTGTGGAGCCTTTTTAATATGTACACTTAGCTATGTTACCAAATAGTAAATTCTTTGAACACCTATAAAACCTATAATTTTTTTGATTCTGTATTTGGTTTTATTCCACTAGATTTGATTATAAATATTTTTATTACATTCAGTATCATCAATGCCTTTGAATTGTTCAACGAAGAAAATAAGTAATAGACATACTAATTTTACATATTATTGACCATGTGAGTCCCTTAACAAATGTAGTGATTCGCTTAAGAATGTAAAATTGACCACAATTCACTTAACAACTGACTTGATTGGCAACAGAAATTCTCATCTCATTGTGGTCGTGTGTTGAGCAACCTGTACATCTCATTCAATCATTTCCCTGAAGTCTTCTAATGAAATATTTCTTTTTTCCACCTCGAGATTAAAAATAGGAGCTCTACTCTTTGCCAGGACAACTAATTCTGCCCTGCATCAGAGCGATGGGTAAAGAGAAGAAGAAGGACAGTAAAAAAGGAGATAAGTCTGCGCTTGCTGCAGCCCACGACACGTCCATCGAGTTAGCAGTTTCTAACCAGAATGTCCCACCTCTGTCGGACCAGGGGGATGAGCAGTCGGCTACTCGGGTAACTTCCAAAGAAGAAACTAAGGAGCCACCTCCTATCCCTGAACCCATTGAGTATGAAGAACCCATCCTCACGCAACTGATAGTTGAACGGTAAAACCAGAGTTTTTGCTTTCTAATTTGACCAATTTTGGAGGCTGGCTGAATCCCTGCTCGTAATTTTTGATGGATCCCCAATAGGAGATGAAGCCAAGATCAACCATGCTTCTTTAGTGGAATAAGTGCTCACAGTCACTCATGCCCTCATCACCTCAAGGCTCGACTACTGTAACGCTCTCTACATGGGGCTACCTTTGAAAAGTGTTCGGAAACTTCAGATCGTGCAGAATGCAGCTGCGAGAGAAATCATGGGCTTTCCCAAATATGCTCATGTTACACCAACACTCCGCAGTCTGCATTGGTTGCCGATCAGTTTCCGGTCACAATTCAAAGTGTTGGTTATGACCTATAAAGCCCTTCATGGCACCGGACCAGATTACATCAGGGACCGCCTTCTATGGCACGAATCCCAGCGACCAGTCAGGTCCCACAGAGTGGGTCTTCTCCGGGTCCTGTCAACTAAACAATGCCGCTTGGCGGGACCCAAGGGAAGAGCCTTCTCTGTGGCGGCCCCGGCCCTCTGGAACTTAACTCCCCCCGGAGATTAGAATTGCCCCCATCCTCCTTGCCTTTCGTAAGCTACTCAAAACCCACCTCTGCCGCCAGGCATGGGGGAATTAAGATTCCTTTTCCCCCTAGGCCTTTACAATTTTATGCATGGTATGTTTGTATGTATGTTTGGTTTTTTATATTAATGGGTTTTTAATTCGTTTTTAGTATTGGATTACTATTGTACACTATTTTATGATTGCTGTTAGCCACCCCAAGTCTTCGGAAAGGGGCGGCATATAAATTCAATTAATAATAATAATAATAATAATAATAATAATAATAATAATAATAATAATAAGTGGTCTGAGGTCATTCTCCACTGAGCCTTTTCTAGGCTTGAGATGATTCCTCTGATCCGAGAAGGAAAAATTGGCCAGGTTATTTCTTTATAACCACTCAGGGGTGTCTCAGAGTTCTGTGTTGATTTGACCCTGCCCTAAATGGCTGTGTTCAATATGATTTATTAACAGAGGTGAATTTTCATCTTTAATTTATGTTCCCCCATAGCTACGAGGGAGAAAAGACCCGCGGGTTGTACGAAGGGGAAGGAACTGCCTATTTTCAAGGAGGCAACGTCTATAAGGTGACAAATTGACAATATCTATGTGTTAAATCTTAAGGATATAGAATTTCCTTCCGTGTGATAGGGTCTATCACTATTTCCTTGAGGTGTAAGGTGGATTTAAAAATGAGTTTCTTCTATTTTCTGTACGTGGGCTGAAATGATGGCATGAACTCTGTTCTGCCTGACTAGGCTCAGGCAATGCGTAACAGTCCAAGGAAAAGAAATCAAACACACATGTGCTCTGCTAATCAGCAAACTTGTATTAAATAAATAAAAAAGGGTTACTCAAAACAGTCCTTAGTGTCCAGAAACAATGATAGTGCAAGGCTTACTTCAGCCGCTTACAAAAACACAGGAAAAAACAAACAAAGACAACCTGGAATGAGCAAAGACGTTTCAGGAGTCCTTTTGAATCTTTGGAGCAAACAGCAAGTCCCAGAGGTTTCACCTCCCACGTGTCTGAAAAAGCTGGGTTGAAAACTCCAAAGGCACGGAACAGAAACTTCAGAGCAGGAACCACAAAATAACACAGATAAACAGCCACAGTTTGCCTTGTGCCTTTGTTCCCTTTTATACCTTTAGCCCTCATTAAGGGAACCACACCCAGCCCTCAGCAGTGTTCCCTCTAATTTTTTTTTGGGGGGGGGCGGAAAAGTATAGTGTCTGAGCGGCAGTCCCTTCGGGACTGGGCGGCACAGAAATAATAAATAAATAAATAAACAAACAAACAAACAAATAAAAAACCCACCTTGTTTTGCTTCAGAGAATTTCAAAATAAAATACTGTACTGTGTGTCTATAACAGTGAGCTCATAATAGGGCAACTCTATCAATATCAAAATGCCACTTAAATAGTTGAGCTAGTTTCAAACTAGATTTTGATTTTCTTTCTCTCTTCCTTACTCCCATTCTTTTTCTTTCTCTTTTCCTTCCTTTCTTTTTTCTATCTGTTTCTCTCTCTTCCTCTCTCTCTCCTTCCCTCTCACTCTTTCCCTCTCGGCTTCTGGGCAGGTTTGGAAAACTCTGAGTTGATGATGATTTTTAAGTGAGCGATTGCTCACTGCTCAGCTTAGAGGGAACTATGGCCCTCAGTATAAGAACCACACCCAGCCCAGGTGCTACTCTGATGACTTGTAATATTCCTTCAATCGATCCCTCCTTTGCATACCTCTTCCGCTAGGCAGATCAATATATTGATCTGCAGAGGAATCCAAGGAAGAGAGACTGTCTGAGGGACTGCATGCCAAATCCCCTGGGCTGTCTGCTGAATCCTGCGAACCAGTGGCCTCATTCTCCTGGCTGTCCGCCACGTCTTCCTGGCTGTCCGCCACGTCTTCCTGGCTGTCTGCCACGTCTTCCTGGCTGTCTGCCACGTCTTCCTGGCTGTCAGCCAGGCTTTCGCACTCACTTTGTGCCGCGTCTCTCCCATCTGTGGGAGCAGCGGCTGGCCCAGGCCCAAACACAACAAACTCAAGCCTGGTGAGAAAACCAGGGCTGGTCGACACTCTAGAAGAGATTTGGAAGTTTGACTTTTCTTACTGTTCTGCAATTTGAAGGGTCATTCCATCCTCTCATCAGTTTCTTCTTGACATTATGTAGGGCATATTTTCAGAAGGGCTTATGCATGGACAAGGGACTTACACGTGGGCTGATGGAGTGCAGTACGAGGTAAGTACCGTCCCAGAATTTTCAGCAAAAAGGGCTATTTTAGATGGAGATGTAGGGAGCTGAACCTCCACCTGGAACGTCCCTGGATTAAGAAGGCCTGGTCTGTCTTAAAATAATGCCCCTCTGTTTATTGAACTGTGGTATTGATTTCTCCTCCCTCTGTTTGAACCGATCCACTGTCCGTTGTCGAGGTTTCCTACCTTTCCAGGTGAGGAGAAGGAGTGAGCTTTTTCTTACTCCTAGCTGATACCCGTGCTTCGCTACAAAACTGTGATGGGGCTTGAAAAATTGACACTTAATGCTTGAAAATTAATGAATAGTTTAAAAAGGGACTGTATTATTTCAGATGGTAAGCTAAGTTTCTGTGAAAGCAAAACCAAAACTGAAACTCCTCTGCTTGTGTTTTGCATTTGGATCAGATTTCTTTTCAGGTGGGGAGGGAGCAGTAGAACTCCTTAGCATCAAAGCTTGTTACTAATAATGTAAAAAAATATTCATGCTCCAATGGTCATTTTGAAAAATGCTTTCTTAGTGAGCACCTAGAAGCCAAGAGGAAGACACATGGCAGATTTCAAATGTGTAGATTTTATGGTTCTGGAGCTTTCGTGATGAATGTGTGAGCGTTTTCGCTTTTATATATATAGATTTTCCTCTATGATTGTGCAGAAATGGACAGACTTACCCCAAAACTCAAAAACAAAGAAGACTCAAAATACTATGAAATTTGGGAAAAATTTTATGAATGGGTAACAACAAGGAAAAAAGATAAAAAATTAAAACGAAAACAAGAAGATACATGAAAATAACAATGATAGTGAATAAACACTAGGTTCTGAAAATCATCAATTGATTTGATATTAAACTCAATCCAAACTGATCTTAGATAAAGTGTATGACAGAGCAAAACCTTCAAGAACCGCGGCTGCCATATGCCGCACACCAACAATTAAAAGAAATTTGGAACTGTTATAAAACAGTTCAATGGGGGGGTACGGGCTAATGAAAGGCAATAGTGTATAAAGTACAGTGGTCCCCCGATTATCGCGAGGGTTCCGTTCCAGGACCCCTCGCGATGATCGGTTTTTCGCGAAGTAGCGGTGCGGAAGTAAAAACACCATCTGCGCATGCGCAGATGGTGTTTTTACTTCCGCCGCAGCAGCGAGGAGCCGAAGATTGGGGTTTCCCCGCCGCCCACGCAAACTCCTTGCTGCTGCCGCGCCCGCCGCTTGTCCGCCGCCTGCCTGCCCGCGCGCCCGCCCTTCGCCCGCCCACGCCGTTCGCTCGCGTCGCTTCCCAGCTGAGTCCTGAAGCGAACTTCCGCGTTTGGCTTCAGGACTCAGCTGGGAAGCGGCGCTGGGGTTTCCCCGCCGCCCACGCAAACTCCTCGCTGATGCCCGCCGCTCGCCCTCCCGCCAGCAAGAGGGGGAAGACCCAGGGAAGCAGCCCAGCAGCTGATCTGCCCGGCGCCATCTACGCATGCGTGGCCATAGAAAAAAGGGTGCGCATGCGCAGATGGTGTTTTTACTTCCGGGTTGAAAAATCGCGATATAGCGTTTCGCAATGATCGAGATCGCGAAACTCGGGGGACCACTGTATTTATATAGAAAGTTTAGAATTTAATCTCAATGATGATATAACAATGTTTTTGCTTTGAAATGACATGGAATATTTGTACAAAATAATTAAGAAGTTAAGCACAATGATTATATAACTATGAGTATGTTTTGAAACAGTGATGTAAAACAATATATATATTTGCTCTTCCTTTTTAACCTTTGTAATATAATAAAAACTATTTTAAAAAAAAGATTTTCCTCTCTTGAAGGGAAACTTCGTCAAGAACATTCAAATGGATCACGGTACTTACAGGTGGCCGGATGGTAGCGTTTATGAAGGTGAAGTGAAGAACGGGATCAGACATGGTTTCGGCATGTACAAATGTGGCACTTATCCTGTTTCGTATATTGGCAAGTGGGTGGAAGGCAAGAGACATGGCAAGGTAGGGAAAACGTGTTTGCTGGAACCATACAGGGAGTCCTTGACTTACAACAGTTCATTTAGTGACCGTTCAGAGTTACAACGGCCTAGCAGCAGCAATTTTGAGCTCAGTTGTGGTTATAAGCGTGAGATTACTTGCAGTTGCCATGATTGGATTCTGAGCAGGAAGGTCTCCCTTGCAGTGATCATGGCTTAAAATCCTTTTAAAATCCTCTTCCTTCCCACAGCCACAAAGGGGGAGTTCTTGGAGTTGGCTTCATGGCAGACAGATGGATAATCCAAAGTGTTTTAGTAATACAGTGTTCCCTCGATTTTCGCGGGTTCATACTTCGCGAATAGCCTATACCACGGTTTTTCAAAAAATATTAATTAAAAAATACTTCGCGGTTTTTTCCTATACCACGTTTTTCCCCACCCGATGACGTCATATGTCATAGCCAAACTAATAATTTTTGCAAATAAATAACAAAAAATAATAATTATTGTTAATAAATAATTATGTTTATAAATATCAGGATCACTAAGTGTCTTATTCAATGGTGAGTACCAGTAATAATGGTGAGTAAATGGTTATTAAGGGAATGGGAAATGGTAATTTAGGGGTTTAAAGTGTTAAGGGATGGCTTGTGATACTGTCCATAGCCAAAAATGGTGTATTTACTTCCGCATCTCTACTTTGCGGAAATTCGACTTTCGCAGGCAATCTCGGAGCGCATCCCCCGCGAAAATCGAGGGAACACTGTATAATGTGCGTCCTTCTTGAATAACACTTGATAGAAGGTGCTTGAGTCTTCTTAGAGCCCTGCACACCAAGAAAAATTAGACACACAGTTTTTTCCTGAACGCCATCACTCCGCTAAACAAATAATTTCCTCAACACTGTCAAATTATTCACTAAGACTGAATTACTGTTACTATTAGTCTTCTCATCATTCCCATCACTCATCTCCTCCCACTTATGACTGTATGACTGTATGACTGTAACTTGTTGCTTGTATCCTTATGATATATATTAATATTGATTGTTTCCTGATTGCTTATTTGTACTCTATGACAATCATGAAGTATTTAACTCATATGCTCCAAAAAACAAATTCTTTGTGTGTCCAATCCCACTTGGCCAATAAAGAAATCTCTTCTCTTCTCTGCGTTAAAGTATTTGTGTGATTGATTTTTTAGGGTACCATTTACTACAACGAGGCAGGTTCTTCTTGGTATGAAGGAGACTTTGTGTACAACATAAAAAGTGGATGGGGAATAAGACGGTAAGATGATCCTTTCTTCTCTATGGGGGAGTTAGAAGTTGATGGACACTTTTGGAGGAGTTACATAACAGAATTACAGAATTAGAAGGGACCTTGGAGGTCTTCTAGTCCAACCCTGTGTTCAGGCAGGAAACCATATACCATTTTAGACAAATGGTTGTCCAATCTTTTCTTTAAAACCTCCAGTGTTGTTAGCATTCACAAATTCTGGAGGCAAAGAGTTCCACCGGTTAATTGTTCTCCCTGTCAGGAAGTTTCTCCTTAGTTCTACAGTAGGTTGCTTCTCTCCTTGATTAGTTTGTTTGTTTGTTTGTTTATTTATTTATTTAGTTAGTTAGTTAGTTAGTTAGTTAGTTAGTTAGTTAGTTAGTTAGTTATCTATCTATCTATCTATCTATCTATCTATCTATCTATCTATCTATCTATCTATCTATTCGACTTTTTAGTTTCCATCCATTGTTCCTCGCCTTGCCTTCTGGAGCTTTCAAGAATAGGTCGACTCCCCTTTTCGTTGTGGCAGCCCCTTAGCAGGGGTGGGCTACTGCCCGGACAGGGGGGGAACACAGTGGGGTAGTCAAAATAGAGCTCCACCCCAGAGCACCCAATTTGCACTGAAAGATGTTGAAAGAAAATGCAGGGTGTCCTGCATAAGCCGCTCCCACAGTAGGATAGTAAATATTTTGGTAGCCCTTCACTTCCCCTTAGCTACTGTCCACCCTGGATCACCTGGAGGTGAACGTTCACCTCCATTTTAAGGAGCCAGTAGGACAGGGACCACAATAAAATGTAACTACGGGATTTTATGAAATACAAGTTCTAGCATGAAGAGAAAGGATGACAAGGCTTCAAACTCATTGGTGTTCCTGAAGAAGAAAAATTGCTCCTGCATATTTTAATTATTCGCAACTTGGGCGTCCTACTCGATCCACAGCTGACATTGGAACATCATCTTTCGGCTGTGGCGAGGGGGGCGTTTGCCCAGGTTTGCCTGGTGCACCAGTTGCGGCCCTATTTGGACCAGGAGTCACTGTTCACAGTCACTCATGCCCTCATCACCTCGAGGTTCGATTACTGCAATGCTCTCTACATGGGGCTACCTTTGAAGAGTGTTCGGAAAGTTCAGATCGTGCAGAATGCGGCCGCGAGAGCTATCGTGGGGCTTCCTAGATTCGCCCACGTTTCTACAACACTCCGTGGCTTGCATTGGCTGCCGATCAGTTTCCAGTCACAATTCAAAGTGTTGGTAATGACCTTTAAAACCGTACATGGCAGTGAACCAGAGTACCTCCGGAACCGCCTTCTACCGTACGAATCCCAGCGGCCGATTAGGTCCCACAGAGTTGGCCTTCTCCGGGTCCCGTCGACAAAACAATGTCGTTTGGCGGGCCGCAGGGGAAGAGCCTTATCTGTGGCGGCCCCGGCCCTCTGGAATCAACTCGCCCCGGAGATTAGAATGGCCCCCACCCTCCTTGTCTTTCACAAATTACTCAAGACCCACCTTTATCGCCAGGCATGGGGGAACTGAGACACCTCCCCCAGGCTTTTATATTTTATGTTTGGTATGCATGTGTTGTATGGTTTTAATTGTTGGGGTTTTATATATACTTTTTTAAATATTAGATTTGTATTAGTATTATATTGTTTTGTTATTGTTGTGAGCCGCCCTGAGTCTTCAGAGAGGGGTGGCATACAAATCTAATAAATTATTATTAAATTATTATTATTTTTTTAAATGAGAGGAAAACTTGTGATGTATGATGTTTGACCTACACAGGACCTCCTGTCCCAGAGTTTTCCGCTAAAAGGGCTCCATCTGAAAGGGTCCTGGTCTGTCTTATTGAACTGTAATGTGGATGTTCTCCTTGGTCTCTTTAAACAGTTACAAATCTGGGAATATCTATGAAGGGCAATGGGAGAGAGACCTTCGCCATGGAGAAGGACGGATGAGGTGGCTCACCTCAAACCAGGAATACACTGGAGTGTGGGTGAATGGTATACAGGTGAGACCAAGTAGAGCTGTTTTCCTTTTCCCAATTCCTCCAACTACATAGAGTTAAGACCATGGGACATAGAAGGAATCCAACTGGAGAAAAATCAATTATAGTTTGGAAGGGTTAATGGTAAATGGAAGCCAGTCCGTCAAAGAACACGGTGGCTGGAAAACCATCAAGCCAGAGCATAGGACAACTCAAAGAAATAGTGCAAGACTGGAACATAGAAACATAGAAACATAGAAGTCTGACGGCAGAAAAAGACCTCATGGTCCATCTAGTCTGCCCTTATACTATTTCCTGTATTTTATCTTACAATGGATATATGTTTATCCCAGGCATGTTTCAATTCAGTTACTGTGGATTTACCTACCACGTCTGCTGGAAGTTTGTTGCACTTATCCTGTTTCGTATATTGGCAAGTGGGTGGAAGGCAAGAGACATGGCAAGGTAGTGAAAACGTGCTGGAACCATACAGGGAGTCCTTGACTTACAACAGTTCATTTAGTGACCGTTCAAAGTTACTTTTTAAAAAAAAATATTTTTATTAATTTTTCTTAAAATAAACAGACACACATACAAACATTAAACATAAAGTGGGGTGCATTTCCCCCGCTTCTCTTGAAAGTATAGATTCAAATACAGAAAAAGAATACATAATTGAATATATGTTGAATATTAAAAAGTCTAGTGACCGTTCAAAGTTACAACGGCCTAGCAACAGCAATTTTGAGCTCAGTTGTGGTTATAAGCGCGAGATTACTTGCAGTTGCCATGATTGGATTCTGGGCAGGAATTCTGGGAATTGAAGTCCACACAACTTCAAGTCACTAAAATTGAAAAATACTGCTCTCTAGAAAACAGTGTGTCGGTTGATTTCCCTAGCACGGCCAAGGTACCCATACCTGGTACCTGAAGAGGATCGCTGGGTCACAGTATCCCTTAAGGAATGAATACGTTGGAGATTTTGTCAACGGCGATCGGCACGGACACGGAAAATTCTTCTTTGCCAGCGGCGCAATGTACGACGGAGATTGGGTGCTGAATAAAAAGCATGGGACGGTAAGTCGGAGAAGTAAGTTGCATCCAGTTCTGGTCACCACACTTCAAAAAAGATATAGAGACTCTAGAGAGGGTGCAGAAAAGAGCAACCAAAATGATAAAGGGACTAGAGACCAGGCTATACGAGGAAAGGTTGCTGGAACTGGGCATGGATAGTCTAGTAAAAAGAAGGGCTAGGGGGGACATGATAGCTGCATACAGGTACTTGAGGGATTGCCACAGAGAGGAGGGGGACACACTGTTTTCCAGGGCACCAGAGGGCCGGACGAGGAACAACGGTTGGAAACTGACCAAGGAAAGATTCAACCTGGAGATAAGAAAGAATTTCCTGACAGTGAGAGCGATCAACCAGTGGAACGGCCTGCCAGCAGAGGTTGAGGACTCCCCAACTTTGGACATTTTCAAGAGGAGATTGGACTGCCATTTGGCTGGGGTGCTGTAGGATTTCCTGCTCAGGCAGGGGGTTGAACTTGATGACCTGTAAGGTCCCTTTCAACTCTAATAATAAATAGATAGATAGATAGATAGATAGATAGATAGATAGATAGATAGATAGATAGGAAGGAAGGAAGGAAGGAGTGAGTGAGTGAGTGAGTGAGTGAATGAAGGAATGAAGGAAGGAAGGAGTGAGTGAGTGAGTGAAGGAAGGAAGGAAGGAGTGAGTGAAGGAAGGAAGGAAGGAAGGAGTGAGATAGATAGATAGACAGACAGACAGACAAACAAACAAATAAACAAACAAATAAATAAATAAATAAAAGTTCGTGTAAAAAGTGAGAAAATAAGTTCAGCATTTTGCTCTTCTAAACATGTAAGTGATTGTTGCTTCTCTCTCTCATCTTTCTTGGACCTGTTGTACTCACTTTAACTAATTACCATTGTTAATTTTTTTGAAATTGATTGTGTGAATCTTGTTGGGATGGTTAACCAGGTTTTAAAAACGGAACGCTGTCTCTCTCCCCACCCTTCACCCCCCAGGGCAAGCTAGTTTTCAAGAACGGCCGCGTCTACGAAGGCAAATTTAACTACGATCACATATTGGAGTGTCCATCCTTGCAAATTGACATGACCAACATGGAAGAAGTGAGCAAACTCAACCTGAAGGGTTTTTCTGGCATAGGTGAGCTGCTTCAAAGGAGGTGGGGAAGCAAAGGTTAGATTGGATGAGCTTTGCCTAAGAATTATTTATTTATTTTATTTTATTTATTTATTAGATTTGTTTGCCGCCCCTCTCCGAAGACTCGGGGCGGCTAACAACAATGAAAAGACAATGAAAACAAATCTAATATTAAAAATAATCTTAAAAACCCCAATTTAAAGAACCACTCATACATACAAGCATACCATGTATAAATTCT
Source organism: Erythrolamprus reginae (assembly GCF_031021105.1). NCBI lineage: Eukaryota > Metazoa > Chordata > Lepidosauria > Squamata > Dipsadidae > Erythrolamprus > Erythrolamprus reginae. The sequence goes on from NC_091958.1 coordinate 50,606,802, forward strand.
ATAAGTGAAATTTCAATTCCCCCATACCTGACGTCAGAGGTGGGTTTTAAGGAGTTTGCGAAAGGCAAGGAGGGTGGGGGCAACTCTGATATATGTGGGGAGCTGGTTCCAGAGGGTCAGGGCCGCCACAGAGAAGGCTCTTCTCCTGGGTCCCACCAAACGACATTGTTTAGTCGTCGGGACCCGGAAAAGGCCAACTCTGTGGGACCTAACCGGTCGCTGGGATTCGTGCGGCAGAAGGCGGTCCCGGAGATATTCTGGTCCGATGCCATGAAGGGCTTTATAGGTCATAACCAACAAGATGCTCCATTAACCCTGAAGCAGTGATGGTTTGCTACCGGTATGGTAGATTACGATGCGTTGGTAGCGATCGGTGCACTGCGCATGCAGCTTAAAGTCTCTTACGTGCACACACACATGTCCCAGTGTGTTTTTGCTTCTGCGCATGTGCAGAAGCAAAAATAAAATTGCCGAAATATCTCTCACACTCATCCCTTTGTGAGTTTTTGCTTCCTGCGCATGGGAATTTTGCTTCCTGTGCAACCTTGCTGGGACGAGCGCGCACGCCGCTCCACTTTTGCTACCGGTGCACAGAGTAGCCCGTACAGTGATGGGCTCCTATGGGAACGGTCAGGAACGCAGTTCCAGTAGCAAAATTTGGAGCTACACCCCAGAGCACCCAATTTGCACTGAAAGATGTTGAAAAAAGTGCATAAGCCACACCCACAGTGTGGTAGTAAAAATTTTGATAGCCCATCACTGATCCCGTACCAGGTATGAACCCAAAACTGGTTTCCATGATCGTGTCTATTCTGTCGGGCTCTCTGGTAGAGTCCTCCCAAAAATTCACAGGTACAAATTTCAGACACATGTTTGAAAATTCAAAACAATGTTCTTTATAATAAAAAGTCCCTTAAACCAAGCCCTCTTTTGGTATAGCAAAGAGCACTCGTCTCCAAACAAACTGGTAATTTGCACAAGTCCCTTATCAGTTCTGTGATACTTAGCTTGCAGCTGTGGGGCAATTCACAGCCCTTCTTCTTTCACAAAGTGAAACACACTTTGCTCTGGTTTAGTTTCAAAGCGGGGGGAAATCAGCACACAAAAAGTCAAAGTCAGTAAAGCAGTCATGAAACACAACAATCATAATCCTCCACAATGGCCAAACCCACAGGCTGCTATTTATAGCAGCCTCACTAATGACCACAGCCCCACCCAACCACAGGTGGCCTCATTTTCTTTGATAATAATCTCTCAGTTGTTGCTGCCTATGCATCGCTCTCCGCATGCGTGGCTGTATCATTAACTCTTGTTCTGAATCCAAGGAGGAGCTAGAGAATTGATCTCCTTCTGAGCTGTCTGCCACACTCTCCTCCTCCCTGTCACTCATGTCTTCTTGGTCAGTCCTTGGGGCAGGAGCTGGGCCAGAGCTAACCACAACAGTGTCCTACGTTTACAGAAGATTGGAGTAAATAGATTTGATGTTTTGTCTTTTTTCCTGCCTAGATAGTGTCAAAGTTGTCGATAATTCAAGGATCTCCTGTTCGTCAGGACCAAACATCGAAATAGATCTATCGACCTTGTTGGCTTTATTTCCAGAAAAAGACAGGGAAGATGAAATGAAACAGGTATGGGAAACTGGTCTACACAACTCTGTGGTCCCTGAGACAGAAACAAAATAGACACCATTTATTTATTTACTTACTTACTTATTTATTCATTCATTCATTCATTCATTCATCGAACCTCATCACCTCGAGGTTCGATTACTGCAACGCTCTCTACATGGGGCTACCTCTGAAAAGTGTTCGGAAACTTCAGATCGTGCAGAACGCAGCCGCGAGAGCCGTCATGGGGCTTCCAAGACTCGCCCACGTTTCTTCAACACTCCGTGGCTTGCCTTGGCTGCCGATCAGTTTCCGGTCACAATTCGAAGTGTTGGTCATGACCTTTAAAGCCCTACATGGCAATGGACCAGATTACCTCCGGAACCACCTGCTACCGCACGAATCCCAGCGACTGATAAGGTCCCACAGAGTTGGCCTTCTCCGGGTCCCGTCGACTAAACAATGTCGTTTGGCGGGCCCCAGGGGAAGAGCCTTCTCTGTGGCGGCCCCGGCCCTCTGGAACCAACTCCCCCCGGAGATTAGAACTGCCCCCACCCTCCCTGTCTTTCGTAAACTACTCAAGACTCATTTATACCGCCAGGCATGGGGGAGTTGAGATAGCTCTTCCCCCTAGGCCATTACAAGTTATGCATGGTATGTTTGTGTGTATGTTTGGTTTTATAATAGGGGTTTTTAGTTGTTTTTTATTATTGGATTGTACATGTTGTGTTTATTATTGTTGTCAGCCGCCCTGAGTCTGCGGAGAGGGGCGGCATACAAATCCAATAAATTATTATTATTATTATTATTATTATTCATTGGATTTGTATGCCGCTCCTCTCTGTGGACTCAGGGCAGCTCACAACATATCAAAAGAACGACATACAGTACAATAACACATGGAATCCAATTAATATAAATAATTAATGAATCTACAATCACTCTAAAAAAGGCAAAAACATTTAAAACCATTCATTCAGATTCACACCACAAACACACCACACATCATCGGTGCTAGAAGGGAGTGGACATTGTGGAGAGGAGGAGGAAGAGGACTGTAGGGTCTTTGGTGCTTTCTGAGCTTGGAGGGTTTCTTGCAGATGTTTCATTACTCAACTAGGTAGCTAGCACGGATGAAAGCCAACTGATGATGTATTCTAGTTTGGTAATGAAACTTCTGCAAAAAAACCCACCAAGCTCAGAAAGCACCAAGAACACACCTCCCAGGCCCTACTAGCTTAAATAACTGCTGACCGATCCATCCTTCGCTTCTTGTAGACAGAATACGCAGTGCTGAGATATATCTCTGAGCTCCGGAGAATCTACACCTTCTACAGCAGCCTGGGCTACGACCACTCCCTGGACAACACCTTCCTGATGACCAAGCTTCAATTCTGGAGGTTCTTGAAGGACTGTAGGTTTCATTACTGCAACCAGACTCTTGCTGCCATGGACCGTATTCTGAACGGTGCGTATTTCTTATTACCTGCCGTTACTTTGTGATGGCTCTAGATAAGAATCACAGGCCCCTGGTTTATCCCAAATTCTCATTACTGTATTTTTGGAGTATAGGATGCACCTTAGTTTTGGAGGTGGAGCTTCAACCACAACAACACAAGAGCACACAACTAATATTAACCGCTCCAAACTTGTCTGTAAAAAATATGACTTCAGTAACCGAGTTGTCGAAGAGTGGAACTCATTACCGGATTCCGTAGTGTCATCCCCAAACCCCCAACACTTTACCCTTAGATTATCTACGGTTGACCTCTCCAGATTCCTAAGAGGTCAGTAAGGGGCGAGTACAAGTGCACTAGAGTGCCTTCCGTTCCCTGTCCTATTGCTCTCCTATATCTCCTATACCTTTCTTCTATTCCTATATCTCTTCTTCTGTTCTTTCATTGATATGTTCTATTCCTATATCTTCGTTTCTGTTAATTGTTAGGTACATTTTACTATGAGTATCTCCTCTATAACCTTCATCATGTATTTTACTATGTGTATATAGATATATACCCACTAAAACCCTCATTGTGTATTGGACAAAATAAATAAATAAATAAAATAAACAAATAAAAAAAGAGGGAGAAAAATCTATCAGTTATTCATCTTTAGTCTGTTCAGTTTCAGCACATTATTTTATCCTCTGGTTAGGGCTGGAAAAAAATATTTGAAAGGAGTAGCAATGAAAACAAGCCTGCAGAGACTTAGGGCTGGGGGAAAAAAATATTCAGAGTAGCAATGAAAAAATCCTGCAAGCCAGGAAGCTTGTTAGCACCTTGTTAGTATTGTATTGGCAGTTCATGGTTAGCAAAAACTTCAGAAGAGAAGGGATTAGGGGTGGCGATTTCTGACAGTCTCAAAATGGGTGAACAGTGCGGTCAGGCGGTAGGGAAAGCGAGTAGAATGCTTGGCTGGGTAGCTAGAGGTATAACAAGCAGGAAGAGGGAGATTAGGAGGGTTTCTCCTAAAGTCTACCAACATTTCAATGCTTTTGAGTGTGTTCAGTTCCAGATTTTTCTGATCGCACCACGAGGCTAGTGTTCAACCTCCCATCTATAGACGGTTTCATCGTTGTCTCGTATGAGACCGATCACTGTTGTATCATCTGCAAACTTCAGCAGTTTAACAGATGGATCGTTTGAGATGCAGTCATTGGTATATAGAGAGAAGTGGTGATGTGGCATCAGATACCTGTGCTTGTGGGTGCCCTGTGCTAATTGTACATGTATCTGATGCGATTTTGTCTGTTGCTTCCTGTCTATTAGGAAGCTTGTGATAGTGGCATTCTAATATTTAAGGGGCTGTCACAGAGTAGAGGGGGTCAATTTATTTTGCAAAGCGTCAAAAGGCAAGACAAGAAACAAGGGATGGAAACTAATCAAAAGAAAGAAGCAACCTGGAATTAAGGAGAAACTTCCAGACAATTACCCTGTTTCCCCGATAGTAAGACACCCTCGATTGTAAGACGTATCGGGGGTTTCAGGGGGGTTGGCTAATATAAGCCGTACCCCGAAAGTAAGACATATGTCTTACTTTCGGGGAAACACGGGGGTATTGCCGGGGGGGGAGCCCGATGACGTCGCTTCCAAGCTCCCCGCGCGCCCCTCGCCTTCGCCTTGCCGCAGCGCCACCGCCTCTTCCCCGGCTTGGCAAAGCGAAGGACGGCGCTGGTCCGAAGCGAGCTGAGCGGGCGGCGGCTTGCAGCGAAGGTGTTCATCCCAGCAACCGAGTCCTGCCGAGGCTTGGCTGCAAGCGGCCAGCGAGGCCGACCGGCTCCCAGGCGAGCGGCCGGAGCTGCGCCCTCCTTCGCCCGCCTCCTTTCCGGCAGGCAGGTGGGGCTGCCCAACTGCGCAGAGCGGCTCCTCCACTCAAGACACACGCTTTCCCGACACGCGTCTGCGGCTCCACGCGTGCACGCTGCTTGGAGCCCTGAGGTTGAACTTGGAAAAGGGCTCACGAGGCTCCTGTCCCGCGGCTGCCCTTCTGGACTCTGGGGAGATGCCTTCGGGAACGCGACCCTTTCAATTTTTTTCCAATGTAAGACATACCCCGAAAGTAAGACGTAGTGGGGCTTTTGGGGGTAAAAAGAAAGTAAGACACTGTCTTACGAACAATTTTATTTATTTATTTTATTTATTTATTTATTTGTCAAACAAGTGTAGAATTATAGTACATATAAACATAACATAACATAAGTAGAACGTAGTAATAGAAAGGATAATATTACTCCAACACTCCACAGTCTGCATTGGTTGCCGATCAGTTTCCGGTCACAATTCATAGTGTTGGTTATGACCTATAAAGCCCTTCATGGCACCGGACCAGAATATCTCTGGGACCGCCTTCTGCCGCACGAATCCCAGCGACCGGTTAGGTCCCACAGAGTCGGCCTTCTTCGGGTCCCGTCGACTAAACAATGTTGTCTGGCGGGACCCAGGGGAAGAGCCTTCTCTGTGGTGGCTCCGATCCTCTGGAACCAGCTCCCCCCTGAGATTAGGATTGCCCCCATCCTCCTTGCCTTTCGTAAACTCCTTAAAACCCACCTCTGTCGTCAGGCATGGGGGAACTGAAACATCTCCCCCTTGCCCATGTTGTTTTGGTGTTTGATTGATTGTGTGCCTGTTTTTTATATATATTGGGGTTGTTTTATGAATTTCTTAACTTAAAATTGTAATTGGATTGGTGGGTATTGGATGTGTCACTATGTACTGTTTTTACCATTGTTGTGAGCTGCCCTGAGTCTGCGGAGATGGGCGGCATATAAATCCAATAAATCTAATCTAATAAGACAGTAGGACGAGTCTGCGGAGAGGGGTGGCATACAAATCTAAATAATGAATCAATAAATCAATAAATCAGTAAATCAGTAAGTAAGTAAGTAAGTAAGTAAGTAAGTAAGTAAGTAAGGACAGGGACATTAGGCACATAAGTGCACTTATGCACGCCCCTTACAGACCTCTTAGAAAAGGGGAGAGGTCAATTGTAGATAATGTAAGGTTGAAGATTTTGGGGTTGGGGGAAGCAAAAACAGAGTCAGGTAATGAGTTCCAGGCAGTGACCACTCTATTGCTCAATTAACCAATGGAACAACTGGCCTCCAGAAATTGTGAATGCTGGAAGATTTTAAGAAGAGATTGCACCAACTTTTTTCTGAATTGATATAGGTTTTCCTGCTTAAGCTGGGGTTGGACTAGAAGACCTCGAAAGTCTCTTCCAACTCTATTCTGATTCTACAATAACAGATTCCTGCAGTTTTCTTGACAATATTCCAGAAGTTGTTTGCACTTTGCTTCTTCTACCTGGGGCTGAGGACAGGAGGATCAGAGGGAAGTAAATTGAATCTGGTTTGCTTCCTCCACCAACCACTAATTTTAACATGCCAGCTCACATTATTTGCACTTCACAGATAATCCAATCAGTCCTTGAAGCATTCAAATGTAAATTTTCAGACAGTTCTTTTCTCCTTATATACTGTACTTCATTCCTTTTTTCCAAATGTTTTTAAATGGCCTTTTTTTTTCCAAGAAAGAATGAAAGAGAAAAAGGATTCAGATGACAAAAGTTTGAAAGAGAGAGAAACAGGATGCCTCGAGAATTAAAATCTGGAGAGGGAAATACAGAGGCTGATTCTTCAAAAACAAATTTTCAAAAAAATTCACCTCCAAATCTCTGCAAAACTGATGGTGATTTGCAAAAAACCCCCAAAACCTAGTTACATGTTGTTGTTGCTTAAGTGGAAGATAATAAAACAATATGTACTCCTCTAAGCTCAAGAGTTTCGAAAGTTTTAAAAGCAACAAGATGATTGATTACTCATCCGGTTGTGAAGATGGAGGGGGTGGAGTTATGCAAATCTAAAACCAATGGGTGAAAGCAAAAAGTCCCAAATTGGTCATAATCAAAGAAAATCTATCAATTCTGCAGAGGATCCTAACTGGAAGCTGTTCCTTGTGGGGGGATTTAGAAACGATGCGTTTGGAGAGGAGAATCCTTAGAGCAGGGACCGATCTGACCCGGCTTTAGCGTTTAGCTCCTATGCAAATCCATCGTTGTCCCCCAAACCTCTAATTTCAAGAGAAGGGAAGCCGTTGGCCTCCCTCCCAGGGACCAGTATCGCTTCTCGGCCTTTTGGCTAAGATCAAGTGTAGTATCTGTTCTTATCAGTTTAATATCTGATATGTCCTCTATCTGAGGACTGTGTATTAAATGGATTTTTGAAACCAGGAGATGGACTAGGGGCTTGCTCCATCCACTCCACGCATTGACCTGGTATTGCAGTACCTCCAGGCCCAGTGCACCCCCCTAACTTGGTCCAAAATTAGATTTGAATTTTCTTTTTCTTCTCTTTTTCTTTCTTCTATATTTTCTTTTCCATCTTCCTCATCCTTGCCTACATCTTCTTTTCCTCTTTCTTTCTTTCTTTCTTTCCTTTTCTTTCATTCTTTCTTTCTTTCTTTTTCTTTCTTTCTTTCTTCTCCATTCAATTTCTCTTTCATTTTCTCCTGTTCTTTTACTTCCTTCTCTCTTTTCTTTATACCTCTTCTCCATTCACTTCTGCTTCTCCTTTCCTTACTCCTTTCCTCTCCTTTTCTTCTTACTTTATTTCTTTCCACGTTTTCTTTCTATTCCTCCTCCCTCCGTATTTATTTGCAGTTCTTCTTCTTTAATTTATATATTTTTTTGTTTATAAGCATTTGTAATGCAACGTATGAATGCTTCCGGAGGGGAAAAGGATGGTAATCCCTCCCCTCCTTCTTAACTGGAATCCTCCTTTTCCATGAAAGTATTTTGCTAAATTTAGTCTTGGTTTAGGGTAGAAATTAGACAGTTATTTCCCTGATCCGTCCCACTGTTCCTTCTGCTCTTCTTCAGGCTAGTGTGTTTTGGCTGTTAGAGCTTCAGTTGGGCCATTAATGGCCATCCTCTTCTCCGCCTCCTGAGAAGATTCCCCTGGATCTAGCAAAGTTGGCTAGATCCTACTGGATCTGGAAGATCCTTACTGGATCCTAAAGCTCTAGAAGTTATTATGCATAGAAAGCATAGTTCCCTCTAAGCTGAGCAGTGAGCAATCGCTCACTTAAAAATCATCATCAACTCAGAGTTTTCCAAACCTGCCCAGAAGCCGAGAGGGAAAGAGTGAGAGGGAAGGAGAGAGAGAGGAAGAGAGGAAGAGAGAGAAACAGATAGAAAAAAGAGAGGAAGGAAAAGAGAAAGAAAAAGAATGGGAGTAAGGAAGAGAGAAAGAAAATCAAAATCTAGTTTGAAACTAGCTCAACTATTTAAGTGGCATTTTGATATTGATAGAGTTGCCCTATTATGAGCTCACTGTTATAGACACACAGTACAGTATTTTATTTTGAAATTCTCTGAGGCAAAACAGGGTGGGTTTTTTATTTGTTTGTTTGTTTGTTTATTTATTTATTTATTTGTTTGTTTGTTTATTTAATATTTCTGTGCCGCCCAGTCCCGAAGGGACTGCCGCTCAGACACTATACTTTTCCGCCCACCCCCCCAAAAAATTAGAGGGAACACTGAAAGTACCTCTTTTGGGGGCAGATCATTTGTGCCAAGCCTTTTTTTGCAAGAAAGGAGGGAAAAGATTCAAATGACAAAAGGTGGAAAGAAACAGAAACAGGATACCCCGAGGGTAGAGAGAGAAGTACAGAGACTGATTTCTCTCTCTTTCAAAAAATTCACTTTCCAATCTCTGCAAGCTGGACCGTGATTTGCAAAAAAACCAGTTGCAGGTTGTCCTTGCTTAAGCGGAAGATAAGAAAACAATATGTACGTACTCCTGTAATCTAAGCTCAAGAGTTTCGAAAGTTTTAAAAGCGACAAGATGATTGATGACTCATCCAGTTGTGAAGAGGGAGGGGGTGGAGTCATGCAAATCTTAAACCAATGGGTGAAAGCAGAAAGTCCCACATTTGTCATAATCAAAGAAAATCTATCAATTCTGCACAGGATCCTAACTAGAAGCTGTTCCTTGTGGGGGGATTTGGAAACGATGCGTTTGGAGAGGAGAATCCTTAGAGCAGGAACTGATCGGACCTGGTTTTAGTGCTTAGTCCCTACGCAAATCCAACGTTGTCCCCCAAACCTCTAATTTCAAGAGAAGGGAAGCCGTTGGCCTCCCTCCCAGGCACCAGTATCGCTTCTCGGCCTTTTGGCTAAGATCAAGTGTAGTATCTGTTCTTATCAGTTTAATATCTGATATGTCCTCTATCTGAGGACTGTGTATTAAATGGATTTTTGGAAGCAGGAGATGGACTAGGGGCTTGCTCCATCCACTCCACGCATTGACCTGGTATTGCAGTACCTCCAGGCCCAGTGCACCCCCCCTAATTTGGTTCAAAATTAGATTTGAATTTCCTTTTTCTTCTCTTTTTCTTTCTTCTATATTTTCTTTTCCATCTTTTCCATCCTTGCCTACATCTTCTTTTCCTCTTTCTTTCCTTTTCTTTCATTCTTTCTTTCTTTTTCTTTCTTTCTTTCTTCTCCATTCAATTTCTCTTTCATTTTTTCCTTTTCTTTTACTTCCTTCTCTCTTTTTCTTTATACCTCTTCTCCATTCACTTCTGCTTCTCCTTTCCTTACTCCTTTCCTCTCCTTTTCTTCTTACTTTATTTCTTTCCATGCTTTCTTTCTATTCCTCCTCCCTCCGTATTTATTTGCAGTTCTTCTTTTTTAATTTATATATTTTTTTGTTTATAAGCATTTGTAATGCAAGGTATGAATGCTTTCGGAGGGGAAAAAGATGGTAATCCCTCCCCTCCTTCTTAACTGGAATCCTCCTTTTCCATGAAAGTATTTTGCTAAATTTAGTCTTGGTTTAGGGTAGAAATTAGACAGTTATTTCCTTGATCCGTCCCACTGTTCCTTCTGCTCTTCTTCAGGCTAGTGTGTTTTGGCTGTTAGAGCTTCAGTTGGGCCATTAATGGCCATCCTCTTCTCCGCCTGTTGAGAAGATTCCCCTGGATCTAGCAAAGTTGGCTAGATCTTACTGGATCTGGAAGACACTTACTGGATCCTAAAGCTCTAGAAGTTATTCTGCATAGAAAGTACAGTAGTCCCTCACCTATCGCTGGTGTTACATTCCAGACCTGGCCGCGATTGGTGAAATCCGCGATGGGGAATTTATCGACTGATAGTACTTATTTAAGTATTTATATTGTAATTGTTTGGTAGTTTTCATTGTTTTAAGTGTTTATAAACCCTTCCCACACAGTATTTATTTTAGATACAGTATTTAAATACAGTATTTACAATTTTAGATATATATATATATTTTTAAAAACCTGCCGATCGAGTTCGGCGGGCTGTTTAAATCTGCCCATCGGCTTCCTCAGAAACCCGCAATGAAGTGAAGCCGCAGTAGGTGAAGCGCGGTATAGCGAGGGACTACTGTACATCTTTTGGGAGCAGATCATTTGTGCCAGGCCTTTTGTTGCAAGAAGGAACAAAGGAGGAAAAAGATTCAAATGACAAAAGGTTGAAAGAAATAGAAGCAGGATACCCCGAGGGTAGAGAGAGAAGTACAGAGACTGATTTCTCTCTCTTTCAAAAAATACACCTTCTAATCTCTGCAAGACTGACTGTGGTTTGCAAAAAAACAGTTGCAGGTTGTTGTTGCTTAAGTGAAAGATAAGGTAATTCCCTCCCTCCTCCTTAACTGGAGTCCTTCTCCATGAAAGTATTTTGCTAAGTTTAGTCTACTAACTAATCAACTAATCAAAGAGGGAAGCAACTTAGAACTAAGGAGAAAATCCCTGACAGTTAGAACAATTAACCAGTGGAAAAGCTTGCCTCCAGAAATTGTGAATGTTCCAACACTGAAAGTTTGAAAGAAGATGTTGGATAATCATTTGTCTGAAGTAGTGTAGGGTTTCCTGACAAAGCAGGGGGTTGGACTAGAAGACCTCCAAGGTCCCTTCACACTTTTTGCATTTTATCAAATAATCCAATCAGTCCTTGAAGCATTCAAATGAAAATTTTCAGGCTGTTCTTTTGCAATGGGTGAAATTCCTCCTTATATACTTTCCTTCCCCCACCCCCCCCAAATGTTTTTAAATGGCCTTTTTTTTTGCAAGAAACAATGAAAGAGAAAAAGGATTCAAATGACAAAAGTTTGAGAGAGAAACAGGATGCCTCTAATCTAAGCTAAAGAGTTTCGAAAGTTTTAAAAGCGACAAGATGATTGATGACGCATCCAGTTGTGAAGAGGGAGGGGGTGGAGTCATGCAAATCTAAAACCAATGGGTGAAAGCAGAAAGTCCCAAATTTGTCACAATCAAAGAAAATCCATCAATTCTGCAGAGGATCCTAACTGGAAGCTGTTCCTTGTGGGGGGATTTGGAAACGATGCGTTTGGAGAGGAGAATCCTTAGAGCAGGGACCGATCCGACCCAGCTTTAGCGCTTAGTCCCTACGCAAATCCATCATTGTCCCCCAAACCTCTAATTTCAAGAGAAGGGAAGCCGTTGGCCTCCCTCCCAGGGACCAGTATCGCTTCTCGGCCTTTTGGCTAAGATCAAGTGTAGTATCTGTTCTTATCAGTTTAATATCTGATATGTCCTCTATCTGAGGACTGTGTATTAAATGGATTTTTGGAACCAGGAGATGGACTAGGGGCTTGCTCCATCCACTCCACGCATTGACCTGGTATTGCAGTACCTCCAGGCCCAGTGCACCCCCCTAATTTGGTTCAAAATTAGATTTGAATTTTCTTTTTCTTCTCTTTTTCTTTCTTCTATATTTTCTTCTCCATCTTCTCCATCCTTGCCTACATCTTCTTTTTCCTCTTTCTTTCTTTCTTTCTTCTCCATTCAATTTCTCTTTCATTTTCTCCTTTTCTTTTACTTCCTTCCCTCTTTCCTTTCCTTTCCACCCCTTCTCCACTTCGCTTCTCCTTTCCTTATTCCTTTCCTCTCCTTTTCTTCTTAATATATTTCTTTCCATATTTTCTTTCTGTTCTTCCTCCCCTCCATATTTATTTCCAGTTCTCCTTTTCTTTTTTAATTTTTTTATTCATAAGCATTTTTTAATGTAAGGTATGAATGCTTCCAGAGGGGGAAAGGATGGTAATTCCCTCCTTCTTAACTGGAGTCCTTCTTCTCCATGAAAGTATTTTGCCAAGTTTAGTCTTGGTTTAGGATAGAAATTAGACGGTTCTTTCTCAGATCCGTTCCACTGTTCCTTCCACTTTTCTCCGTGCTACTGTGTTCCAGCTATTAGAACTTCAGTCGGGTCATTAATGCCCATCCTCTTTTCTGCCTGTTGAGAAGATTCCCCTGGATTCAACAAAGTTGGCTAGATCCTTGCTGGATCCCTACTAGATGAGCCAGCAATGTGCAGCAGCTGCCAAAAAAACCAACACAATTCTAGCTTTAATTAACCAAGGGGTAGAATCAAATCACGCAAAGTGTTAATACCACTTTATAAGGCCTTGGTAAGGCCACACTTGGAATACGGCGTTCAGTTTTGGTTGCCATGATGTAAAAAGGATGTTGAGAGTGCAGAGAAGAGCAACAAAGATGATTAGGGGACTGGAGGCTAAAACATATAAAGAAGGTTGCAGGAACTGGATATGTCTAGTTTAATGAAAAAAATAGGAGTGGGGAGACATGATGAGACATGATAGCAGTGTTCAAATATCTCAGGGGTTGCCCCAAAGAAGAGGGCATTAAACTATTCTCCAAAGCACCTGAAGGCAGTTCAAGAAACAATGGGTGGAAACTAATCAAGGAGAGAAGCAACTTAGAACTAAAGAGAAAATTCCTGACAGTTAGAACAATTAACCAGAAGCTGTGAATGCTCCAACACTGGAAGTTTTTAAGAAGATGTTGGATAAACAATGTTGTTTGTCAGGGTCTAGGGGAAGAGCCTTCTCTGTGGCGGCCCCAGCCCTCTGGAACCAACTCCCCCCGGAGATTAGAATTGCCCCCACCCTCCTCGCCTTTCATAAGCTCCTTAAAACCCACCTCTGCCGTCAGGCATGGGGGAACTGAGATACTCTTTCCCCCTAGGCCTTTACAATTTATGCATGGTATGTTTGCTTGTAGGTATGATTGGTTTTAAAATAAGGGTTTTTTAGTTGTTGTAGTGTTGGATTTACATGCTGTTTTTATTATTGTTGTTAGCGCCCCGAGTCTACGGAGAGGGGTGGCATACAAATTTACTTATTTATTTATTTATTTATTTATTGGATTTGTATGCCGCCCCTCTCCAGAGACTCGGGGCGGCTAACAGCGACAATAAAACAGTGTACAATAGTAATTTGGTATTGATGATTAAAAATCAATTAATATAAAAACCAAACATACATACATACATACCATGCATAGAATTGTAAAGGCCTAGGGGGAAAGAGGATCTCAATTCCCCCATGCCTGGCGGCAGAGGTGGGTTTTAAGTTGTTTACGAAAGGCAAGGAGGGTGGGGGCAGTTCTAATCTCTGGGGGGAGTTGGTTCCAGAGGGCCGGGGCCGCCACAGAGAAGGCTCTTCCCCTGGGTCCCGCCAGGCGACATTGCTTAGTTGACGGGACCCGGAGAAGATCCACTCTGTGGGACCTAACTGGTCGCTGGGATTCGTGCAGCAGAAAGCGGTCCCTGAGGTAATCTGGTCCGGTGCCATGAAGGGCTTTATAGGTCATAACCAACACTTTGAATTGTGACCGGAAACTGATCGGCAACCAATGCAGATTGCGGAGTGTTGGTGTAACATGGGCATATTTGGGAAAGCCCATGATTGCTCTCGCAGCTGCATTCTGCACGATCTGAAGTTTCCGAACATTTTTCAAAGGTAGCCCCATGTAGAGAGCGTTACAGTAGTCAAGCCTCGAGGTGATGAGGGCATGAGTGACCGTGAGCAGTGACTCCCGGTCCAAGTAGGGTCGCAACTGGTGCACCAGGCGAACCTGGGCAAACGCCCCCCTCGCCACAGCTGAAAGATGTTTCTCTAATGTGAGCTGTGGATCCAATAAATAAATAAATGAATGAATGAATGAATGAATGAATGAATGAATGAATGATTGAATGAATGAATGAATAAATAAACAAACAAACAAACAAACAAACCATTTGTCTGAAGTAGTGTAGGGTTTCCTGCCCAAGCAGGGGGGTTGGACTAGAAGACCTCCAAAGTCCCTTGCAACTCTGTTATCATTAAAAGTGGGCTGTCATTCACTTGCAATCTATGGGCGCTCTTCCTTCTTGCCATCATTTCAAGGTGACATTCGGCCCCAAAGAGCCCCCAAACCCACCAAAAATAGCTGAATTACAGGGAACCCCATATATTGAAGCGTTTGTGTTCTGGCAACAGACTGGAAGTCTCCTCCGGCCCGAGGCCATTCAAGCTGGTTTTCCTACATAAGACAGGACTGGAACTCGCATCTCCCATTTTTTAGCGTGCTCCTCAACTGTCACCCCAAACTAGCTCTCTCAATGGAACATTTACTTGGCTTCCTGTGTTAGATTGCAAGGACAACTTCTTCTACAAAACCTTCTTTCTTTTACCAGGCAAAAATGAGATAAGAAATGTATGCAATTAAATATTGCACCGTTTTGACAGCACAAAGATTACATTTGCGCAATCCTGGAAAAACAAAGAAACACCACGAGATGGAGAAATAATTTAAAAAAATATTGGAGCCTGCAAAAATGGACAGATTGACATTAAGAATTAAATAGAAAGAAGATAGAAACATAGAAACATAGAAGACTGACGGCAGAAAAAGACCTTATGGTCCATCTAGTCTGCCCTTATACTATTTCCTTTATTTCATCGTACAATGGATCTATGTTTATCCCAGGCATGTTTAAATCCAGTTACTGTGGATTTACCAACCACATCTGCTGGAAGTTTGTTCCAAGGATCTACTACTCTTTCAGTGAAATAATATTTTCTCACGTTGCTTTTGATCTTTCCCCCAACTCACTTCAGATTGTGTCCCCTTGTTCTTGTGTTCACTTTCCTATTAAAAACACTTCCCTCCTGAACCTTATTTAACCCTTTAACATATTTAAATGTTTCGATCATGTCCCCCCTTTTCCTTCTGTCCTCCAGACTATACAGATTGAGTTCATTAAGTCTTTCCTGATACGTTTTATGCTTAAGACCTTCCACCATTCTTGTAGCCCGTCTTTGGACCCGTTCAATTTTGTCAATATCTTTTTGTAGGTGAGGTTTCCTGAACTGAACACAGTATTCCAAATGTGGTATCTCCACGCTCTATATAAGGGGATCACAATCTCCCTCTTCCTGCTTGTTATACCTCTAGCTATGCAGCCAAGCATCCTACTTGCTTTTCCTACTGCCCGACCACATTGCTCACCCATTTTGAGACTGTCAGAAATCACTACCCCCAAATCCTTCTCTTCTGAAGTTTTTGCTAACACAGAACTGCCAATGCATACAGAATATTATCAACCATGGAATCTATTTTTAATCCATGGTTGTGCAAACGGTGAAGATTAAGAATGCAATAAATTATTGTTAAGCAAACTAAATGTTCAGACAACACAATGTTCATTAAGCACTAGTAAATATAATTCATAAAGACCTCAATTTTATTTATTTATTTATTTTATTTATTTTATTATTTGGATTTGTATGCCGCCTCTCTCCGAAGACTCGGGGCGGCTCACAACAAGTGAAAAAACAATCCAATACATAATCCAATTAATTAAAATATGAAAAGTTTTTAAAAAACCCTATACTAACATACACACACACAAGCATACCATGCATAAATTCAGCGGGCCCAGGGGGAGATGTTCAGTTTCCCCATGCCTGATGGCAAAGGTGGGTTTTGAGAAGTTTACGGAAGACAGGAAGAGTAGGGTCAGTTCTGATCTCCGGGGGGAGTTGGTTCCAGAGAGTCGGTGCCGCCACAGAGAAGGCTCTCCCCCTGGGGCCCGCCAACCGACATTGTCTAAAAATAAAGATGTTTTTTCTTGTTTTCTTCCTCCCCCAACCACTATTTTTAACTTGCCCAGCAACTGGGTAGTTGTTCACACTTTTTGCATTCTATCAGATAATCCAATCAGTCCTTGAAGCATTCAAATGTAAATTTTCAGGCTGTTTTTTTTTTTTACAGTGGGTGTGATTTCCCTTTATATACTTTCCTTTTTTTCACCAAATGTTTTTAAATAGCCTTTTTTTTTTTTGCAAGAAGGAATGAACCAGAAAGAGGGTTCAAATGACAAAAGGTTGAAAGAAATAGAAGCAGGATACCCTGAGGGTAGAGAGAGAAGTACAGAGACTGATTTCTCTCTCTTTCAAAAAATTCACTTTCCAATCTGCAAGATGGACCGTAATTTGCAAAAAAATAGTTGGGGGTGGTTGTTGCTTAAGCAGAAGATAATAAAACAATATGTACTCCTGTAATCTAAGCTCAAGAGTTTCGAAAGTTTTAAAAGCGACAAGATGATTGATGACTCAACCAGTTGTGAAGAGGGAGGGGGTGGAGTCATGCAAATCTAAAACCAATGGGTGAAAGCAGAAAGTCCCAAATTTGTCACAATCAAAGAAAATCCATCAATTCTGCAGAGGATCCTAACTGGAAGCCGTTCCTTGTGGGGGGATTTGGAAACGATGTGTTTGGAGAGGAGAATCCTTAGAGCAGGGACCGATCTGACCCGGCTTTAGTGCTTAGTCCCTACGCAAATCCATCGTTGTCCCCCAAACCTCTAATTTCAAGAGAAGGGAAGCCGTTGGCCTCCCTCCCAGGCACCAGTATCGCTTCTCGGCCTTTTGGCTAAGATCAAGTGTAGTATCTGTTCTTATCAGTTTAATATCTGATATGTCCTCTATCTGAGGACTGTGTATTAAATGGATTTTTGAAACCAGGAGATGGACTAGGGGCTTGCTCCATCCACTCCATGCATTGACCTGGTATTGCAGTACCTCCAGGCCCAGTGCACCCCCCTAATTTGGTTCAAAATTAGATTTGAATTTCTTTTTCCTTTGCTTGCCTTCTTTTTTTCTTCTTCTATATTTTCTTTCTACCTCTTTTTGATCCTTGCCTACTTCTCCTTCTGTTCCTCCTTATTACTTTCTCCACCCCTTCTTCAGTCACTTCTACTTCTCCTTTTCTTATTCCTTTTCTTTCTTTGTTATTTTATTTCATTTCCTTCCATGTTTTCTTTCTATTCCTCCTCCCTCCATACTTTTTTCCTCTTCTCCTTTTCTTATTCCCTTCTTTGCCTTTTCTCAACCTTCCTCCTTCCCTCCCTCCTTCCTTTTTCTTTCTTTCTTTCTTTCTTTCTTTCTTTCTGTATTACATTTCTGTGTGAAAGATGATAGAAAATAGCTAGCTGGATAGCTAGCTAGCTAGCTAGAGATAGATAGATAGATAGATAGATAGATAGATAGATAGATAGATAGATAGATAGATAGATAGATACATACATACATACATACATACATACAAAGATACATACATAGATACATAGACAAATAGAAGCTAGCTAGCTACCTATATAGACAGACAGACACAGATGATAGATAGCTAGATAACTAAAATGATAAATAAAAGGTAGCTAGCTACTTAGAGAGACACAGATAATACAGACAGACAAACAGTCAGACACAGACAAATAGTAAAGAGATGCGAGAGAGAGAGAGACTAGATGAATGGATGGATAGATAGATAGATAGATAGATAGATAGATAGATAGATAGATAGATAGATAGATAGCCAGACAGCTTCCTCTGTATCTGTGCATGATGGTATTTGTGTTTTTCAGATAAAACATTACTGGAAGAGATTCATTCTCCGTATGAGACGTTGTTACTTAGGATGTTTCTGACCTACCTGATTTACCTGTCCTTCCACATTTATCACAACGATTTTGAGTAAGTAGATTGCACTTGATGAGCTGGCCGTGCCGTTTGAGACCTCTTGCCCATGTCTATCCGATTGAGGACACATCTGTCTGGAGTTTCTAGACATGTCTCCAGTTTAGATTGGTTTAAAAGCGACCAGTTAGGTCCCACAGTGGGTCTTCTCCGGGTCCCGTCAACCAAACAATGTCGCTTGGCGGGACCCAGGGGAAGAGCCTTCTCTGTGGCGGCCCCAGCCCTCTGGAACCAAGTCCCCCCAGAGATTAGAATTGTCCCCACCCTCCTTGCCATTCGTAAGCTGCTTAAAATCCACCTCTGCCGCCAGGCATGGGGGAATTGAGATTCCCTTTCCCTCTAGGCCTTTACAATTTTATGCATGGTATGTCTGTATGTATGATTGGTTTTTATATAATGGGTTTTTAGTATTGGATTATTTTCATATACTGTTTTATTACTGTTGTTAGCCGCCCCGAGTCTGCAAAGAGGGGCGGCATACAAATCCATTAAATGAATGAATGAATGAATGAATGAATGAATGAATGAATGAATGAATGAATGGAATTTAGACTCAAATTATGGAGATTTTACACCCGGGGAAATAGGTTGTAAGGTCAACTAGTTGCTTGCTGTGTGATAAATATGGATGACCTCAATTGCAACTCAACTCTTTTCAGATGAGATGGAATTAAATTTTGGATCACGTTGCATATGGAAAGGACCAGGTTGGGTTGACCCCTGAATGCATCTCACCAGTTAACGTAACAGGGATAGTGTCTCAGAAGTAAATTGAACTGAACTTGGTTTCTCCCACCCACCCCCTGAATTTTTGAACCTGGTTTTGTCGACTTTTCCAATAGCAGCCTTATAATGGTGGCCTTCTCTAACCCTAGTGACACAAGCCCTCGCCTGTTCAAGTGCTTCTCCAAGATGATGGTCAAGAATATTTCTCCCCACGCCTGCCGTGTCAAAGGTAGGGACAACATTTGCGTGGCTGGTGGGTTTTCTGATCTTCTCCACTCTCCTCTCTTGCCTGTTCCGACCAGTTAATATCCTTGTACAGTGGTACCTCTACTTACGAACTTAATTTGTTCCGTGACCAGGTTCTTAAGTAGAAAAGTTTGTAAGAAGTAGGAATTTTCCCCATAGGAATCAATGTAAAAGCAAATAATGCATGCGATTGGGGAAACCACAGGGAGGGTGGAGGCCCTGTTTCCTCCCAGGAGATTCCTAGAGAGGCCCCACAGAGGCTTCTCCCCGCCTTTTCCTGCCCTGTTTTCTCCCAGGAGAATCCTAGGGAGGCCCCACAGAGGCTTCTCCCCGCCTTTTCCTGCCCTGTTTCCCCTCAGGAGATTCCTAGAGAGGCCCCACAGAGGCTTTCCCCCCTTTTCTGGCCCTGTTTCCTCCCAGGAAACTCCTAGAGAGGCCACACAGAGGCTTCTCCCCGCCTTTTCCTGCCCTGTTTCCTCTCAGGAGATTCCTAGAGAGGCCCCAAAGAGGCTTCTCTCTGCCTTTTCTGGTTACAGTTTTGGAGGCTCAGGTTTGTAAGGAAAATGGTTCCTGAGAAGAGGCAAAAAAATCTTAAACACCCAGTTCTTATCTCGAAAAGTCCGTAAGTAGAGGCATTCTTAGGCAGAGGTACCACTTACTAGCCAACTGAGGAAGCACGGTGACTTGGATGGTTAGAATGCTGGAGTGTGGGTGGAAGCGGCGCTGGCAGCATTTATGCTTCTGGCAGCACCCGAGGCAGGGGGCGACCCAGGAAGGAGAGCGAATTGTCACCCCAGCGAGCGACACTGGTAAAGGTTGTAAGTCAAGGATTTAACAGTTCACTTGAACGATGACGATCATTCAAGCCACTCCCACCTGGTCACGTGGCCGGCAAGTTACTCCTACCCAGTCACATGACCATTAAGCCACACCCACAAAGTAAGCCACACCCACAGTGTGGCAGTAACATTTTTGGCTGCCCATTACTGCACAAGTGCTATGTCAATCATCTCTCCTTCTTCTCACCTTCCCAGGCATTTTATTCCAGGACCGTCAGCAAGCCGTCTACGCGCTCAGCTTCATCGATAAATGCTGGGAGGTTTTCCAGGCGTTCTGTAGACCAAGTGTTCTACCTCCTTACGAACCCACAATGAAGATGAGACACTTCATTTGGATGCTGGAAGTAATCCTTAACTCTCCGAAACATTAGCAGCAGTTCTTTCATTAACCTTGACCGATCTGATCTGATGGAATATCAAGGCCGCACGATCCAATCTGGGTCGGTCCCTGGGATCCACTGACGGACCCAGATTGGATCCTGCAACATTATCCTGTGGAGATGTATATTCACTTTCATTTGTAATATCAAGGTTATCAATGTTTCCAAATGTAAAATAATGCACTTGGGGAAAAGGAATCCTCAATCTGAGTATTGCATTGGCAGTTCTGCATTAGCAAAAACTTCAGAAGAGAAGGATTTAGGGGTGGTGATTTCCGACAGTCTCAAAATGGGTGAACAGTGCAGTCAGGCGGTAGGGAAAGCGAGTAGAATGCTTGGCTGCATAGCTAGAGGTATAACAAGCAGGAAGAGGGAGATTGTGATCCCACTATATAGAGCGCTGGTGAGACCACATTTGGAATACTGTGTTCAGTTCTGGAGACCTCACCTACAAAAAGATATTGACAAAATTGAATGGGCTACAAGAATGGTGGAAGGTCTTAAGCATAAAACGTATCAGGAAAGACTTAATGAACTCAATCTGTAGAGTCTGGAGGACAGAAGGAAAAGGGGGGACATGATCGAAACATTTAAATATCTTAAAGGGTTAAATAAGGTTCAGGAGGGAAGTGTTTTTAATAGGAAATTGAACACAACAACAAGGGGACACAATCTGAAGTTAGTTGGGGGAAAGATCAAAAGCAACGTGAGTAAATATTATTTCAATGAAAGAGAAGTAAATCCTTGGAACAAACTTCCAGCAGACATGGTTGGTAAATCCACAGTAACTGAATTTAAACATGCCTGGGATAAACATATATCCATTGTAAGATAAAATACAGGAAATAGTATAAGGGCAGACTAGATGGACCATGAGGTCTTTTTCTGCCGTCAATCTTCTATGTTTCTATGTTTCTATTAACACCGCAAAGGTTCTTTATCAAGAGGCAATTTGACTTTCCATTTTTTCTTGGAAGATATTTCACTTCTCATCCAAAAAGCTTCTTCAACTTCAACTGGACGGTTGGAAATGGAAGGATTTATACTCCTTGCAAACAGTTGGTCATTTGCATCCTTTTTAAAAGAGTCCTTAAGGTCACTTGGAGTTTTATCTATCTCCTCAGAGTTACCTGAGTATTGCAAATAGCAATAGCAATTTAGATTTATATACCGCTTCATAGTGCTTTGACAGCCTTCTCTAAGCGGTTTACAGAATCAACATATTGCCCCCAACAATCTAGGTCCTCATTTTACCCACCCCGGAAGGGTGGAAGGCTGAGTCAACCTTGAGCCAGTGGTGAGATTTGAACTGCTGAACTACAGCTAGCAGTTAGGTGAAGTAGCCTGCAGTGCTGCACTCTAATGGGTGTGGAGCCTTCTTAGAACTCAAAAATAAATCTCCAAGTAGCCTCAATGACCCTCTAAAAAGGATACAAATGACCAGCTATCTGCAAAGGGAATAAATCCTTCCATTCTCCACCATCCATCCATCCATCCAGAACTGAAGAAGCTCCTTCGATGAAGAGTGAAATATCTTCCAAGATAAACCAAGGAAGTCCAGTTGCTTCTTAAAGAAAAGAAACTTCAGATAACCATGACCTGGATGATGGCATAGGCATAGGCAAGACTGTTAACAATTAATCAGTAGAATGACTTACCTTCAGAAGCTGTAGGTGTTCCAACTCTGATGGTTTTTAAGAAGAGATTGGACAAGCATTGCCTGAAATGGTAGAGGGTCTGCTGCTTGAACTGTGGGTTGGAGTAGAAGACCTTCAAGGTCCCTTTCAACTCTGTTATTCGGTTAATTAGAATCATAATTTGATGATTGATTTATGTGTCACTTTACAAACATCGTCCTGGAACCAATTAAGTTCATAAGACAAGGTATCACTGTATCTCAGATAAATAGTCTTCGTAGAGGGGCGGCATACAAATCTAATAAATTATTATTATTATTATTATTATTATTATTATTATTATTATTATTATTATATAGGCTTAAAAGTCACATGCAACAGAGGGCTAAATAAATAATATTGAAAGCCTTAAAAGGCCAACTCGGAGACATATCATCCTCCTATCTATGTCATTCCTAAGAGGTGATACCACTTGGAAGCATATAAATCAGCCATTGGAATGCGATTCTTAACACAAAGATGGCTCAAACTAACCATCTTTGTTTATTGTTTTGTCTATCTTCAGGATTTAAGGCTCATCAGCAAACAACTAACAGCCACCAAGGTTGTGAACATTCTGGCCAAAGACAATCCTTTCGTCTCGGATGCAGAGACCGTTAATTTGGAGTATGAGGTATGAACCTAAAAGGAGTTTGTGATGGATAGTTTGGCAACAGCCAAACAATTTCAAGAAAATACGGCTGCAGCTATGCTATCTGTCTGAATAAACGCACAATTTACACACGCACTCCTGACAATTCAAATAATGTATATCTAAAGTTTTGCATTCGTACCATCACTGTAGGCTGAGAAAAAAAATGTGGTACATTGCTTTCTGGGCGACCCTCGTACCAAGGTCATTTGGGAGAGAAAATGATGTGGGGTTTGGTAACTCAGGAGGAACTTTTTGCACATCGGATGTGAAGAAAACCCTCGATCATTTTAAGCCAATTTGTGTTTCGGGGTCTCCTTCAGCTCTGGAAGCTCAGCCTGGCCCTCAGATTTTATGAATGGGGGAGTTGAAATATTCCTTCCCCCTAGGCCATTACAAGTTATGCATGGTATGTTTGTGTGTATGTTTGGTTTTATAATAAGGGTTTTTAGTTGTTTTATTATTGGATTGTTACATGTTGTTTTTATCATTGTTGTTAGCTGCCCCGAGTCTACGGAGAGGGGCGGCATACAAATCCAATAAATTATTATTATTGTTTGTCTGTCTGTCTGTCTGTCTGTCTGTCTGTCTGTCTGTCTGTCTGTCTGTCTGTCTATTTATCTATTTATTATTTATTTGATTTATTTGATTTATTTGATTTATTTGATTTATTTGATTTATTTGATTTATTTGATTTATTTGATTTATTTGATTTATTTGATTTGATTTGATTTGATTTGATTTGATTTGTATGCCGCCCTTCTCCGGAGACTCGGGGCGGCTAACAGCAACAATAAAGCAGTGTACAATAGTAGTCTGATGTTAGAAATAATTAAAAGCCCATTAATATAAAAAAAAAAACCATACATACATACCATGTATAGAATTGTAAAGGCCTAGGGGGAAGAGGGTCTCAATTCCCCCATGCCTGATGGCAGAGGTGGGTTTTAAGCAGCTTACGAAAGGCAAGGAGGGTGGGGGCAATTCTAATCTTTGGGGGGAGTTGGTTCCAGAGCGCCGGGGCCGCCACAGAGAAGGCTCTTCCCCTGGGTCCCGCCAGAGAAGATCCACTCTGTGGGACCTAACTGGTCGCTGGGATTCGTGCAGCATTATTATTATTATTATTATTATTATTATTATTATTATTATTATTATTATTCCCTGCCAGTATCTTATCTCTGAATCTTCCTCCTGGAGGACTTCTCTTGACTTCTTTGTCCGGCCTTGTCTTCTTTGGTTTCTCGTTCAGCTTGTCTTCCTGGAGTTCTTTGAAGCTCTGGTAGACTGTGCCCTTATTTATGTCACCGACGAGATGTTGAAGCAGCAGGCCGAAGAGGTGACCAAAACAGTCACTGCTTCTTACAGACCAGATGAGTTGCCCGACAGGAGTGAAACAGCCTCTTTGCCTCCCGAAATGGCTTCTCCACAGGTGAGTCCAGCTCTGGTGTCCTCACACAACTAAATCAGGAAGAGACCAAATACATTTAGGCTAGTTGTAACCTCGAATAAAGTTTCTCATGGGTTAGGGCAGTGATGGCGAACCTGTGGCATATCAGAGGGCATGTGAGGCATTGCCCTATGTCAGCTCCAGTGCGTACATGTGCGCTAGCCAACAGATTTTCGGTCTCAGAGAAGGCCGTTTCGCCCTCTGGAGGCTTCAGGGAAGTTTCCTGAAGTCCTGGAGTGCAAAAAATCAGCTCAATGGGCAAACCGGAAGTTTGGAAAAACGGACTTCCGGTTTGCCTGTTGTGCTGTGTTTCTCACTCCAGAGGCCTCACTGAAGCCTGGGATGGCGAAAAAACAGCCAAAGGACCAACAGGAAGTTCGGAAAAACAGACTTCCGGTGCTGTTTTTCTCACTCCAGAGCAGTGGTTCTCAATCTTTCTAATGCCGCGACCCCTTAATACAGTTCCTCATGTTGTGGTGACCCCCAACCATAAGTATAGTGCCAATTCTCCCAGCAGAGCTTGAAGCGGATTGGCAGGAAGGTCAGAGGGACACCCCCACTGTAAACGCCTGATTGGCTGGATTGTAAAAATATGTTCCAAGGTACCAGAATAGAAGCTTAAGTCTTAGGTGACCCCTGTGAAACGGCCATTCGACCCCCAAAGGGATCCTGACCCCCAGGTTGAGAACCATTGCTCTGGAGGCTTCAAGGGAAACTTCCTGAAGTCCTGGAGTGCGAAAAAGAGCACAAAGGGGGAAACCGGAAGTCCGTTTTTCCAAATTTCCAGTTGGGCTGTTTTTTTCACCGTCCCAGGCTTCAGTGAGGCCTGGGCGCATGGCAGGAGACAGTGTGAAGGTAGGAGAGTTGTGCATGTGTGTGGGGAGGGAATGGGTGTGGTCACGTGTGTGTGAGCTAGCTCACGCACACACACCGTTTCCACACACGGACCAAAAAAGTTTCGCCATCACTGGGTTAGTGTGTCGAGCAGATTCTATGCGATTGGTTTAAACTTTAACACAGGGCTGTCCAACCCTGGCAACTTTAAAACTTGTGAACTTCAGCTCCCAGAATTCCATGCTCACCAGGGAATTCTGGGAGAGGACGTCCACAAGTTTTAAACTTGACAAGGTTGCCCTCCTCTCCCGCTTTTAAGTGTGTTCTGGAAAAACCAGTCAGCAACCGTCTTGTGGGAATTATTATTATTATTTATTAGATTTGTATGCCGCCCCTCTCCGAAGACAGAGCAGCTCACAACAACAGTACACAATACAAATCCAATGATTAAAAAAGAACAGTTAAAACCCTTAATATAAAAACAGTCATACAACCCAAACAAACCATACATAAAACGGGACAGCCGGGGGGAATCAATTTCCCCATGCCTGGCAGCAGAGGTGGGGTTTTAGGAGTTTGCGAAAGGCAAGGAGGGTGGGGGCAGTCCTAATCTCCGGGGGGAGTTGATTCCAGAGGGTCGGGGCCGCCACAGAGAAGGCTCTTGCCCTGGGTCCCACCAGGCGGCATTGTTTCGTCGACAGGACCCAGAGAAGGCCAACTCTGTGGGACCTAACTGGTTGCTGGGATTCGTGCGGCAGAAGGCGGTCTCGGAGATATTCTGGTCCGATGCCATGAAGGGCTTTATAGGTCATAACCAACACTTTGAATTGTGACCGGAAACTGATCGGCAACCAATGCAGACTGTGGAGTGTTGGTGTGACATGGGCATATTTAGGAAAGCCCATGATTGCTTTCGCAGCTGCATTCTGCACGATCTGAAGTTTCCGAACACTTTTCAAAGGTAGCCCCATGTAGAGAGCATTACAGTAGTCGAGCCTCGAGGTGATGAGGGCATGAGCGACTGTGAGCAGTGACTCCCTTGAAACATTGATTGTTTCTTCGTTGCTTATTTGATCCCTTTGACAATCACTGTTTTTTAACCTCACGATTCTTCACAATTTTATCTTTTTCTTTTATGTACACTGAGGGCATCTGCACCAAAGACAAATCCCTTGTGTGTCCAATCACCCTTGGCCAATAAAGAATTCTATTCTATTCTTTATGCCAAACTGTGATGAATGAGTTGTGTGTTTCTCCAATATGGTTGCTGTTTGGCCTCGCCCCGGCCAACTTTTGGGGACAGAAGAGGAAAATGAGGTGCCTTTTTGGAGACGATGGGGTGACACTGTGTTCTGTTTTCAAACTCTAGTCCATTCAAACCAGAAGCACCAGCAGTGACGAACCAAGCCCCGAAGCCACCGACGCCCTCCAAGTAAGTGCCAAGAGTTCCTCAAGCAAGATTGTGCATTTCGTGGAAGTGGGCAAGGGCAAGAAGTCCGAAGGCCATAAAAAGGCAAGTCCTAAGGGTAGCATCGCGTTCCCTTGACCAGTGTTCCCCCTAATTTTTTTTGGGGGGGGGGGGCGGAAAAGTATAGTGTCTGAGCGGCAGTCCCTTTGGTACTGGGCGGCACAGAAATAATAAACAAACAAACAAACAAACAAACAAATAAACAAACAAATAAAAAAACCACCCTGTTTTGCCTCAGAGAATTTCAAAATAAAATACTGTACTGTGTGTCTATAACAGTGAGCTCATAATAGGGCAACTCTATCAATATCAAAATGCCACTTCAATAGTTGAGCTAGTTTCAAACTAGATTTTGATTTTCTTTCTCTCTTCCTTCCTCCCATTCTTTTTCTTTCTCTTTTCCTTCCTCTCTTTTTTCTATCTGTTTCTCTCTCTTCCTCTCTCTCTCCTTCCCTCTCACTCTTTCCCTCTCGGCTTCTGGGCAGGTTTGGAAAACTCTGAGTTGATGATGATTCTTAAGTGAGCGATTGCTCACTGCTCAGCTTAGAGGGAACTATGCTGTCGTCAGCTCTACATGTGACTATTCAAAAGGGATGAATTGAAGATTTATTTTTTTATTTATTTTATTTATTGGATTTGTATGCCGCCCCTCTCCGTAGATTCGGGGCGGCTAACAACAGTAACAAAAAAACAGCATGTAAATCCAATACTAAAACAACTAAAAAACCCTTATTGTAAAAGCAAACATCCATACATACAAACATACCATGCATGAATTGTAAAGGCCTAGGGGGAAAGAGTATCACAGTTCCCCCATGCCTGACGGCAGAGGTGGGTTTTAAGGAGCTTATGAAAGGCAAGGAGAGTAGGGGCAGTCCTAATCTCCGGGGGGGGGACTTGGTTCCAGAGGGCCGGGGCCGCCACAGAGAAGGCTTTTCCCCTGGGCCCCGCCAAACAACATTGTTTTGTTGACGGGACCCAGAGAAGGCCCACTCTGTGGGACCTAACCGGTCACTGGGATTCGTGCGACAGAAGGCGGTGTCGTAGATACCCTGGTCCGGTGCCATGAAGGGCTTTATAGGTGATGACCAGCACTGGACCAGAATATCTCCGCACGAATCCCAGCGACCGATTAGGTCCCACAGAGTGGGCCTTCTCCGGGTCCCGTCAACTAAACAATGTTGGTTGGCGGGCCCCAGGGGAAGAGCCTTCTCTGTGGCGGCCCCGACTCTCTGGAACCAACTCCCCCCAGAGATTAGAACTGCCCCTACTCTCCTTGCCTTTCGTAAGCTCCTTAAAACCCATCTTTGTCGTCAGGCATGGGGGAACTGAGACATCTCCCCTGGGCTTATACAATTTATGCATGGTATGTTTGTATGTATGTTTTTTTAGTAAATGGTTTTTTTAAATCAAACCGGGGTTTTTTACATATCTTAAATTATATTTGGATTTGTTATAAATTGTTTTTTATTCTGTTGTGAGCCGCGGCATACAAATCTAAATAATAAATAATAAATAAATAAATATTCTTAAGGAGAAATTTTGCTAACCACTCTTTCCTTCCTCCGGTCCCTGATTTATCTCATTTTTCTTTTTTTTTCCTTTTCCTTTTCTCAGAAAGGGAAAAGCAAGGAGGGCAAGAAAGACGAGAAATCCCACAAAGGAAGATCCCGTGGGAAAGAAAAACACGCCTCCGCTCAAAGTGAGTGCGAAACATCCAGGTTGTATAATCTGCAAGCTTTGGCCGGCTCTCCGGAGAAAGAAATGAGGGCCGAATTAAGAGTTTGCCCTTCCCTGAGACCATGTTCCTGGCAGAACAATTGCACCAGGGAAGTTGTCCTTGCGAAGGTCAGCCTCAAAGAACCAAGAACAACACAAGGAGTTATTTCTGAGTATAGTGGTACCTTTACTTATGAACTTGATTCGTTCCGTGACCAGGTTCTTAAGTAGAAAGGTTTGTAAGGAGAAGCAATTTTTCCCATAGGAATCAGTGTAAAAGCAAATAATGCGTGCGAATGGGGAAACCACAGGGAGGGTGGAGGCCCTGTTTCCTCCCAGGAGATTCCTAGAGAGGCCCCACGGAGGCTTCTCCCCGCCTTTTCCGGCTCTGTTTCCTCCCAGGAGATTCCTAGAGAGGCCCCACGGAGGCTTCTCCCCACCTTTTCCGGCTCTGTTTCCTCCCAGGAGATTCCTAGAGAGGCCCCACGGAGGCTTCTCCCCGCCTTTTCCGGCTCTGTTTCCTCCCAGGAGATTCCTAGAGAGGCTCCACGGAGGCTTCTCCCCGCCTTTTCCGGCCATGTTTCCTCCCAGGAGATTCCTAGAGAGGCCCCACGGAGGCTTCTCCCCGCCTTTTCCGGCTCTATTTCCTCCCAGGAGATTCCTGGAAAGGCCCCACGGAGGCTTCTCCCCGCCTTTTCTGGCTCTGGTTCCTCCCAGGAGATACAGTTTATCTACTATATACTATGTATATTTTTATATATTTTTGTATGTATATTTTTGTGTGTAATATGTATTTATTTATTTATTTATTTATTCATTCATTCATTCATTCATTCATTCATTCATTCATTCATTCATTCAATTTTTATGCCGCCCTTCTCCTTAGACTCAGGGCAGCTTACAACATGTTAGCAATAGCTCTTTTTTAACAGAGCCAGGCTATTGCCCCCACAATCCGGGTCCTCATTTTACCCACCTCGGAAGGATGGAAGGCTGAGTCAACCTTGAGCCGGTGATGAGATTTGAACCACTGACCTTCAGATCTACAAGTCAGCTTCAGTGGCCTGCAGTACAGCACTCTACCTGCTGCGCCATCCCGGCTCAGTTATATATACATAGAAATAAAGAGGATATTTTGGATGTTCAGTAATAGCAAACAGACAGGGAAATTGTATCTCTCAGAGGCGAGGAGTGACATCAAGTTGGCCACCTTTAAGCCAGTCACATGACCTTTAAGCCACACACCCCGGTCACATGATTGTCAAGTCACTCCCACCTGGTCACATGGCCAGCAAGCCACACCCACAAAATAAGCCACGACCACATTTTGGTAGTAAAAAAATTTGCAGTCCTACACTGGGAAGAGCCTTCTCTGTGGCGGCTCCGGAGATTTGTACCGCCCCCTCCCTCCTGGCCTTTTGCAAGGCCCTGAAGACCCATCTTTGCCGGCAGGCATGAAGGGCTGTGAGTGTTAATGAAGACGATTGTGGGTTTTTTAGGAAAATGGGGTTTTAGATTTTTAGTTTTTTAATATTTATTTATCTATCTATCTATCTATCTATCTATCTATCTATCTATCTATCTATCTATCTATTTATTAGATTTGTATGCCGCCCCTTTCCGTGGACTCGGGGCGGCTTACAACACAAGAAAACAATTCATAACAAATCTAATAATATACAATTTAAAATTTAAAATAGTTAAAACCCCCCATTTTTAATCAAACATACCTACAAACATACCATACATAAATTATATAGGCCCGGGGGAGACATCTCAATTCCCACATGCCTGACGACAAAGGTGGGTCTTGAGGAGTTTACGAAAGGCCAGGAGGGTAGGGGCAGTTCTAATCTCTGGGGGGAGCTGGTTCCAGAGAGTCGGGGCCACCACAGAGAAGGCTCTTCCCCTGGGGCCCGCCAACCGGCATCGTTTAGTTGTTTTTTGTAATTGTATTTATTCTCTTGTAAGCCGCCCTGAGTCGGTTGAGAAGGGCGGCATAGAAATCTAACAAATAAATAATAAATAATAATAAAACAAGTCACTTTTTTCAGCGCTGTTGTAACTTTGAATGGTCATTGAATGAAGTGTTGTAAGTCAGTGATTTTCAACCTTTTTTGAGCCACGGCACGTTTTTTATATTTACGAAACCCTGGGGCACACTGAGCGGGGCGGGGGGGGGGCTAAAAAAAGTTTGGGCAAAAAAATTCTCTCTCTCTCCCTTCCTTCCTCTTTCTTTCTCTCCATCTCTCTTTCTTTCTCTTCCTTCCTTCCTCTCTTTTTTGCTCTCTTTCTCTCCCTCCTTACCTCCCTCTATGTCTTTCTCTCTCTCTCCTTCCCTCCCTCTCTTTCTCCCTCTCTCTTGCTTTCTTTCTCTCTTTTGCTCTCTCTCTTGCTTTCTTTCTCTTGTTCTCTTTCTCTCTCTCTTGCTTTCTTTCTCTCTCTCTCTTGCTTTCTTTCTTTCTCTTTCTTTCTCTCTCTCTCTCTTTCTTTCTCTCTCTGAGCTTCGCGGCACACCTGACCATGTCTCGCGGCACACTAGTGTGCCACGGCACACTGGTTGAAAAACACTGTTGTAAGTCAAGGACTACCTATAATGGAGAAATGCATTTTTTCAGTGTAATTGGAGGCTCCCTCCCTCCCCACAAGGCAAAGCACTGCTTGATTATTCATTAATTCTGGGGTTTTTTTCCCCTTTCAGGCATAAGTTCGAGTGTCGTGTTTTCTCCCATCCCAGAAGAGAAAGAAGCAGTCATTGTGCCTCCAAAGGAGCAGGACAAAAGACTCAGCACTCCAATGATGGAATTAGCAGGTGAGACATTTGCAAGGGATTTTTTTTTTTTTGGAAACAAAGGCAATCGTAGAATTCTGGCTGCCTTTCTTACTACAGACCAGGTTCCCTCTAACTTGGATAGCGTTGAGTTGCAGAAGGCTGGGGGTGAATTCTGCTTTTCATAACTTAATCAAACCAAGTAGTCAAACGCACAGAATAACAGAAGAGTTGGAAGGGACCTTGGAGGTCTTCTAGTCCAGTCCCCTGCACAAGCAGGAGATCCTATACCTGTGAAGGCGAAACTCCACCAGTAATGGGTGGGTAGATAGGTACATAGATGATAGATAAATAGATAGATGATTGATGATAGATAGATAGGTGGATGGATGGATGGATGGATGGATGGAGATAGACAGACAGACAGATAGACAGACAGATAGATAGATGATAGATAGATAGATGATTGATGATAGATAGAAAGATGATAGATAGATAGATAGATAGATAGATAGATAGATGATTGATAGATGATAGATAAATGATAGATAGATAGATAGATAGATAGATAGATAGATAGATGATTGATGATAGATAGATGATCGATAGATAATTAGATAGATAGATAGGTAGATGATTGATGATAGATAGATAGATGATTGATGATAGATAGATAGATAGATGATTGATAGATGATAGATAAATGGTAGATAGATAGATGATTGATGATAGATAGATAGGTAGATAGATAGATGATTGATGATATATAGAAAGATGATAGATAGATAGATAGATAGATGATTGATAGATGATAGATGATAGATAGATAGATAGATAATTAGATGGGTAGATAGATGGGTAGATAGATAGATAGATAGATAGATAGATAGATAGATAGATAGATAGATGATTGATGATTGATGATAGATAGATGATAGATAGATAGATAATTAGATAGAGAGATGGGTAGATAGATAGATAGATAGATAGATAGATAGATAGATAGATAGATAGATAGATAGATGATTGATGATTGATGATAGATAGATGATAAATAGATAGATAATTAGATAGATAGATAGATAGATAGATAGATAGATAGATAGATAGATAGATGGGTAGATAGATAGATAGATAGATAGATAGATAGATAGATAGATAGATAGATAGGTAGATGATTGATGATAGATAGATAGATAGATAGATAGATAGATAGATAGATAGATAGATAGATAGATAGATAGATAATTAGATAGGTAGACAGACAGACAGACAGACAGACAGACAGACAGACAGACAGACAGACAATTTCTGGATTTGGGTGAGTTTTGTCCAAAATGACACATAGACTTTCCAGGCTGTACAATTGGACAGTCAGAAGGATACATTGGATAAATGTGTATTCCTGCAAGTACCCACGTTCTCACAGGAGGGCAGTAAAAGAATATCAGAGAAGGATGTCACTAGCTTCTCTTCCTGAGCTTTGCCGGCAGCATCCTAGGGATGCGTAGATCAGAGCAGAGGTGGCTTCCTCCAGCTTTGGAATGAATTTCTGGCAAAACCTTGACTTCTACATGTTTCACGTGGTTCTATATAGAGGTATGACCTTCCTGCTACCTTTTTCTTCTCCTTTCTTAGAAAAGCTCGAAAAAGAGAAAAACGAGGAAAAAGATAAACTCAATCTCTGGATGAGTCAGATGTACATTTTCTTTGTCAAAAAGTTTTTTGCCAACTTCCAGAATTTGCAGCTGGTGAACAAAACCATCCTGGATAACAGAGTTCGAGAAGCTGAACTCTTAATCCTGAGGAAAAAACAAGAGGAGGAAGAAGAGGCCAAGTAAGCCATCGTGGTTTGTTTAGGTGAAATGTGGGTGGGCTGGAGGTCCATACGGTCAACCATCCATGGCCCAAGTTGGGTTGATTTGGATCAAAGCTGTAGCCCAAGGACACATTCTTTTCCCGTCAGCCAGATTGGAGCCATGATTATCTCAGGGACCGTCTTCTGCTGCACGAATCCCAGCGACCAGTTAGGTCCCACAGAGTGGATCTTCTCCGGGTCCCGTCAACTAAACAATGTCGCTTGGCGGGACCCAGGGGAAGAGCCTTCTCTGTGGCGGCCCTGGCCCTCTGGAACCAACTCCCCCCAGAGATTAGAATTGCCCCCACTCTCCTTGCCTTTCGTAAGGTACTTAAAACCCACCTCTGCCGTCAGGCATGGGGGAATTGAGATCCTCTTTCCCCCTAGGCCTTTACAATGCATGGTATTTATTTATTTATTTATTTTATTTATTAGATTTGTATGCCGCCCCTCTCCGTAGACTCGGGGCGGCTCACAACAATAATAAAGAATATATAATAAATCTAATAATTTAAAAGAAACAATAAAAGCCCCATTATTAAAAGCAAACATACACACAAGCATACCATACATAACTGTATAGGCCCGGGGGAGATGTTTCAATTCCCCCATGCCTGATGGCAAAGGTGGGTTTTAAGGAGTTTACGAAAGGCGAGGAGGGTGGGGGCAGTTCTAATCTCTGGGGGGAGCTGGTTCCAGAGGGTCGGGGCCACCACAGAGAAGGCTCTTCCCCTGGGTCCTGCCAAATGGCATTGTTTAGTTGACGGGTATGTATGTATGTATGTTTGGTTTTTATATTAATGGGTTTTTAATCATTTTTAGTATTAGATTACTATTGTACACTCTTTTATTGTTGCTGTTAGCCGCCCCAAGTCTCCGGAGAGGGGCGGCATACAAATCCAATAAATAAATGAATGAATGAATGAATGAATGAATGAATGAATGATCTAAAGCAGGGGTCTCCAACCTTGGCAACTTTAAGACTTGTGGACTTCAACTCCCAGAATTCCTCAGCTAGCAATGCTCCGTCCGCAAAGCTGGCTGAGGAATTCTGGGAGTTGAAGCCCACAAGTCTTAAAAGTTGCCAGGGCTGGGGACCCTTGATCTAAACCATGATGTGGTTGACTTGACCTCAGTTCAGCAAATTGAAAGGAGTTGGTTTAAAGTCACCATGATTTCTGGTTGCTCGCCAAATGCAATTCCGGATTAACAAATCTTAGTAGCCGAGGTGGCGCAACGGTGAGAGCGCAGCACTGCAGGCTACTTCAGCTGATTGCTAGCTGCAGTTCGGCAGTTCAAGTCCCACCCGTGCATTGGTTTGCCATCACTGCTATAGACCTTCCTACTGCAACGCTCTCTACATGGGGCTACCTTTGAAAAGTGTTCGGAAACCTCAGAACGTGCAGAATGCGGCCGCGAGAGCCATCGTGGGGCTTCCTAGATTCGCCCACGTTTCTGCAACACTCTGCGGCCTGCACTGGCTGCCGATCGGTTTCCGGTCACAATTCAAAGTGTTGGTTATGACCTTTAAAGCCCCACATGGCATTGGGCCAGAATACATCTGGAACCACCTTCTACCGCACGAATCCCAGCGGCCGATAAGGTCCCACAGAGTTGGCCTTCTCCGGGTCCCGTCGACCAAACAATGTCATTTGGCGGGCCCCAGGGGAAGAGCCTTCTCTGTGGTGGCCCTGGCCCTCTGGAATCAACTGCCCCCAGAGATTAGAACGGCCCCCACCCTCCTTGTCTTTTGCAAATTACTCAAGACCCACCTTTGTCGCCAGGCATGGGGGAGTTAGGATATTCCTTCCCCTAGGCCATTACAAGTTATGCATGGTATGTTTGTGTGTATGTTTGGTTTTTTATAGTAAGGGTTTTTAGTTGTTTTATTAAATTGGATTGTTACATGTTGTTTTTTTTATCATTGTTAGCCACCCCGAGTCTGCGGAGAGGGGCGGCATACAAATCCAAATAATAATAATAATAATAATAATAATAATAATAATAATAATAATAATAATAAATTTGGAAAACGGTGGTCTGGGGTCAAAATTGAGTTCTGCGTTCCAGAGAAAAGTTAATCCAACCTGCAAGTTTAAGGTCTGAGGACCTTGACCGACCTCCCAATTTTTTTGACAGGCTCAGGGCTCTGCGGGAGGCCGAGGAGGCCCGAAAATTAGAGGAAGCAGCAGCTGAGAAAGCAGCCCTGGAACTGGAGGAGACTCTGACTCGAGAAATGGAGGAAAATCAAAGCCAGGGCCAATCCCCTCCGAAGGAAGACTCTCCGACTTTGCTCCAGAGCATGGTCAAAGCCGTCATGGCCGGGAGAAAGAAGAAAAAGTGAGAGGACCTGCACGGCCATCATGAGAAGCCAGTCCTTGCCCTACGACCGCAACCGAGCCCAACATTTCTGTCGCTAAGCGAGACACCCATGGAGTTTTGACCCATTTGTGATCTTTCTTGCCACATGTTCAAATCAATTGCGGCCTTTAAGTTAGTAACACGGTTGTAAAACAAGCTGGCTTTCCCCACTGCCTTTCTTATTAAGAGGTCCCAGGAAGAACTACACGTCTCCAGAATACTGCAACTGTCCTTAAGTACATATCAGTTGCAAAGCCTCTGGATTCTGATCACGTAACTGCGAGGGTCTTACGAGGAGGTCATGAGAAGTCGCGGTAAAGTCGCAAGTCACTTAGCCGTACGTTCATTTGGCGACCGTTTGAAGCCGGGGTCTCCAACTTTTGGCAACTTTTTAAGACTTGTGGACTTCAACTCCCAGAATTCCTCAGCCAGCAAAGCTTGTTGAAGTCCACAAGTCTTAAAAGTTGCCAAGATTGGAGACCTCTAGTTTGAAGTGACAAAGACATTGAAAAAAAGGCAACGTATGATATTTTTTCTCAATAGCAGCCATTGTAACATCGGCAGGGTCACATTATCAAAATTCAGATGCTTGGACACTGGTTCCTATTTATGATCCCCTTTTTACGACTTTCTAACAAGCATCTGACAAGCCAGATTCGCTTTGCAACCATCTTACTAATCGAACAACTGGAGTGTTTCACTTCAGCTGCCCAAAGTCATTTGGCAGTTGGGCATCTTATAAGTAGGACTAATAAAATAAATAAACAAATAAACAACTGTCACAAAATGGGGCAAAACTCACTGAACAAATGTTTTGCTCAGCAGCAGAAATTCGATGTCAGTCGTAAGTTGGGGACTACCTGCCATCGTCACAAGGCAAAATACCTGCCCATAAAAGAACTTATTTTGTAACAAAGAAAGAGGAAGAGGATTAAAGCAGTAATAATTAAGTTTTATTCCCCCCTCCCCCCAGTAAAGTACAAACAGACACATGGAATGACGCAGGTTTCATTCTGACCAATTTTAATCCATTTGAACATAAATACATTAAAATCTAAATAAAATAAAAAAATCCAGTTCGGTCGGAGAGCACATGGTTTTGATAGAAAGTGGATTCTTACACAGCAAGTATTGCTTTACTATTGTCATTTAGGCCAGTCAAGTGATACAACTCGATGAACTGGTCCCAGTAAACAAATTATGCCTTTTAGGGGTCTTGAAGCCATCTTCAAAGAATGAGAGCCGGGACGGATCAGTCCAAGAAGAAAATATTGTTGAACTGGGTTGCGCAAAGTTTCTTTACTTCTTCTGAAAGAGAGAGAGAGAAAAAGAGTTTTAAAACTTAAAAGAATGAAGCGTTGTTGAAAAGTTACCATCAGTGGGACATTTCCTGAAGGCTGATATTTTTCTATTATTTCTCTGGCTCCAAGCCATTTTTAAAATTTTACTTACAAATTTATTTTTGAGCGACAGCCTACAAAAAGCCTCAGAACTGTCCTTATTTTCACTGCCAAACCCCCTGCAAGTCCTTTCTGCACAAGTAGGCCCAAACTTTGTGCATCACCCTTGGATATGTCAGTGTTTCTCAACTTGGATAGAAACATAGAAGACTGACGGCAGAAAAAGACCTCATGGTCCATCTAGTCTGCCCTTACACTATTTCCTGTATTTTATCTTACAATGGATATATGTTTATCCCAGGCATGTTTAAATTCAGTTACTGTGGATTTACCAACTACGTCTGCTGGAAGTTTGTTCCAAGGATCTACTACTATTTCAGTAAAATAATATTTTCTCGCATTGCTTTTGATCTTTCTCCCAACTAACTTCAGATTGTGTCCCCTTGTTCTTGTGTTCACTTTCCTATTAAAAACACTGTGTGTACTTTAATTCCCAGAATTCCTCAGGCTGAATTCTGGGAGATGAAGTCCATGCCTCTTCAGGTCACCAAGGTTGAGCAACAGCAGTCAGTAAAACTACAAGCTAGAGGTATAACAAGCAGGAAGATGGAGATTATGATCCCGCTATATAGAGCGCTGGTGAGACCACATTTGGAGTACTGTGTTCAGTTCTGGAGACCTCACCTACAAAAAGATATTGACAAAATTGAAGGGGTCCAAAGACGGGCTACAAGAATGGTGGAAGGTCTTAAGCATAAAACGTATCAGGAAAGACTTAATGAACTCAATCTGTATAGTCTGGAGGACAGAAGGAAAAGGGGGGACGTGATCGAAACATTTAAATATGTTAAAGGGTTAAATAAGGTCCAGGAGGGAAGTGTTTTTAATAGGAAAGTGAACACAAGAACAAGGGGGCACAATCTGAAGTTAGTTGGGGGAAAGATCAAAAGCAACGTGAGAAAATATTATTTTACTGAAAGAGTAGTAGATCCTTGGAACAAACTTCCAGCAGACATGGTAAATCCACAGGAACTGAATTTAAACATGCCTGGGATAAACATATATCCATTGTAAGATAAAATACAGAAAATGGTATAAGGGCAGACTAGATGGACCAGGAGGTCTTTTTCTGCCGTCAGTCTTGTTTCTATGTTACAAAAATTCTGAAAAATTCAGCTTCCGATATCCGTGATGGCGAATCTATGGCATGCGTGCCACAGATAGCACGCGGAGCTACACCTGAGGGCGCGTGTGGCATCCAACACATATGTACACTCTGGCCAGCTGATTTACAGCCTTCAGAAGGGTGGGGGAGAGGCTGTTTTCACCCTCCCTAGACTTCAGGAAAGCATCCGGAACCTGTGTATGGCAAAAACCGGACTTGACGGGCCTACCGCAAATTCTGAAACAAACTTCCGGTAGGCCTGTTGGTCCGTTTTTTGCCTTCCCCAGGCTTCAGGAAAGCCACCTGCAACCCTGGGAAGGTGAAAAATAATAATAATAATAATAATAATAATTTATTGGATTTGTATGCCGTCCCTCTCCGTAGACTCGGGGCGGCTAACAACAATGATAAAAACAACATGTAACAATCCAATAATAAAAACAACTAAAAACCCTTACCAAACATACACACAAACATACTATGCATAACTTGTAATGGCCTAAGGGGAAGGAATATCTCAACTCCCCCATGCCTGGCGGTATAAATGTGTCTTGAGTAGTTTACGAAAGACGGGGAGGGTGGGGGCAGTTCTAATCTCCGGGGGGAGTTGGTTCCAGAGGGCCGGGGCTACCACAGAGAAGGCTCTTCCCCTGGGGCCCACCAAACGACATTGTTTTGTCGACGGGACCCGGAGAAGGCCAACTCTGTGGGACCTTATCGGGACCCAACAGGCCTACCAGAAGTTTGGAAATGAAGCTCCAGGAGGCCCGTTGGGCCCATTTTACACCACCACAGATGCCAAAGGCTTTCCTGAAGCTTGGGGAGGGCAAAAAAGGGCCCAATGGGCCTATTGGAGGTCCAGAGGCTTCAGTGGAGCCTATGCACATGCACGAGGGTGTGAGCGCTATGCACGCATAATGGGGGAGAGCATTGTATTTTGGGTGTGGCCGTGCGCGCCCTTTTGGCACCTGAGCGAAAAAAGGTTTGCCATCACTGTCCTACAAAAAAGAAGATCAATGAATGTGAAGTCATTGTCACACCAAGTCTGCTAAAAATCTTTGGCGCAGCCTCTATGGAATTCACCTCCTCAATTCAGACATACTACAATTCCCAGAATTACATGTAGTATCATGGATGGAAACCAATCACGGAGAGAAGCAACCCAGACCTAAGAAGAAATTTCCTGATAGGACAATTAATAATAATAATAATGATAATAATAATAATCATCATCATTATTAATTAGATTTGTATGCCACCCCTCTCCAAAAACTCGGGGTGGCTCACAACAATAATAATGTACGAATTCAATATTTAAAAACACAATTTAAATTAATTAATCAGTGGAACAACTTGCCACCAAAGTCATTCATTCATTCATTCATTCATTCATTCATTCATTCATTGGATTTGTATGCCGCCCCTCTCCGGAGACTCCAACACTGGAGGTTTTTAAGAAGAGATTGGACAACCATTTGCCTGAAAGGCTTGAGCAGGGGGTTGGACTAGAAGACCTCCAAGGTCCCTTTTCAACTCGGTTACTCTGTTATACTACACGTAACTGAATCAAATGCAAATTCTAGGCCTGCCTCACTCACATCTGTATTTCATTCTGTTTCTTCTGCCTCAAAACTTTACAACCTCTCTTCACTGCTCTTCTCTCATCAATAGATTGAAAATGATGCTGAACAGGTCAATGGTTAATATTTCCCAGTGAGATTAAAGTCGTACAAGAATTCCTTACCGTTCACTTCAATCAGGTTGACGTTTTTCTGATTCAAAATAACGTACAGTTCCCGCTGATCTGACTTCTTGCCGACAATCCAGTAGTCGCTCATGGCTTTCACAATGATTTCTTCGTCATCGTCCACCCTGTAAACAAGAAAATTGGATTCCGATTGATTGATTGATTTAATTGATTTATTTATTTAATTTAATTTAATTTAATATTTATTTATTTATTTATTTATTTACCTACCTACCTACCTACTTACTTACTTATTGGATTTGTATGCCGCCCCTCTCCGTGGACTCGGGGCGGCTAACAACAGTGACAAAAACAGAATGTAAAAATCCAATACTAAAACAGCTAAAAACCTTTGTTATAAAATCCATCATACATACAAACATACCATGCATAAATTGTAGAAGCCTAGGGGGAAAGATTATCTTAGTTCCCCCATGCCTGACGGCAGAGGTGGGTTTTGAGGAGCTTTCGAAAGGCAAGGAGGGTGGGGGCTATTCTAATCTCTGGGGGAGTTGGTTCCAGAATGCCGGGGCCGCCACAGAGAAGGCTCTTCCCCTGGGCCCCGCCAACCGACATTGTTTAGTTGACGGGATCCGGAGAAGGCCAACTCTGTGGGACCTAACTGGTCGCTGGGATTCGTGCGGCAGAAGGCGGTCCCTGAGATAATCTGGCCCAGTGCCATGTTGCGGACCCTCTCTGAGGGGGTCAATGGACAGACAGATGGAATTGTCCTTGGGAGGCAAAAACCACAGCCACTCCGTCTTATCAGGGTTGACTTTGAGTCTGTTGACACCCATCCAGACCGCAACAGCCTCCAGGCACCGGCACATCACTTCCACTGCTTCACTGACTGGACAAGGGGTGGAGATGTAAAGCTGGGTATCATCTGCATATTGATGATACCTCACCCCATGCCCGATGAAAGAAACAACCCATAGCTCAGGGTTGGTGGTCCTGAGCTTGGTTGTTTCCTTGCAGATGTTTTGCAGAAGTCCAAATATCTTCAAGTTGCCAAGGTTGGGAAACACTGCTCTAGCATATACCTCAAGAGTTCTTTATGATCTTCAACCAAATACTACACTCAGCTCAAAGGTGAAACACAGCAGGTTCGAAGAACCGGTACTGGAAATTTTAAGCAGTTCGGAGAACCGGCAAATTCCATTTCTGGCTGGGCCCAGAGTGGGGAGGGAATGGGGATTTTGCAATATCCTTCCCCCAGGAGTGGGGAGAGTTTGCAGTATCCTTCCCCTGCCACGCTCACCAAGCCACACCCACAGAACCGGTAGGGAAAAAACTTTAAATTTCACCCCTGACTCAGCTTGTTCAAGAACAATGCAGATCACATCAGATTGTGAGCCAGTCATAAATACACTAAGCCTTAAATAGCCTCTGAAGAAACAAGCTTTGATTTTTGCTCGGGGATTAAAAACTGGTTTTCAACGTTTTGCTCGTTCCCAGATTTGGGGGTTAAAAACTCTGGTTTCAAAGGCAGGAAAAAGCAACCCTCAGAGAGGGTTCGCAACTTGGGCGTCCTCCTCGATCCACAGCTGACATTAGAGAAACATCTTCCAGCTGTGGCGAGGGGGGCGTTTGCCCAGGTTCGCCTTGTGCACCAGTTGCGACCCTACTTGGACCGGGAGTCACTGCTCACAGTCACTCATGCCCTCATCACCTCGAGGCTCGACTACTGTAACGCTCTCTACATGGGGCTACCTATGAAAAGTGTTCGGAAACTTCAGATCGTGCAGAATGCAGCTGCGAGAGCAATCATGGGCTTTCCCAAATATGCCCATGTTACACCAACACTCCGCAGTCTGCATTGGATGCCGATCAGTTTCTGGTCACAATTCAAAGTGTTGGTTATGACCTATAAAGCCCTTCATGGCACCGGACCAGATTATCTCAGGGACCGCCTTCTGCCGCACAAATCCCAGCGACCAGTTAGGTCCCACAGAGTGGATCTTTTCCGGGTCCCGTCAACTAAGCAATGTCACCTGGCGGGACCCAGGGGAAGAGCCTTCTCTGTGGCGACCCCGGCCCTCTGGAACCAACTCCCCCCAGAGATTAGAACTG
The DNA here is from genome assembly GCF_031021105.1 of Erythrolamprus reginae. Taxonomy (NCBI): domain Eukaryota; kingdom Metazoa; phylum Chordata; class Lepidosauria; order Squamata; family Dipsadidae; genus Erythrolamprus; species Erythrolamprus reginae. The sequence goes on from NC_091958.1 coordinate 50,648,133, forward strand.
TCCCTACCCTCCTTGCCTTTCGTAAACAACTTAAAACCCACCTCTGCCGCCAGGCATGGGGGAATTGAGATCCTCTTTCCCCCTAGGCCTTTACAATTCTATGCATGGTCTGTATGTATTTATGTTTGGTTTTTATATTAATGGATTTTTAATCATTTCTAATACCAGATTACACTGTTTTATTGTCGCTGTTAGCCGCCCTGAGTCTCCAGAGAGGGGCGGCATACAAATCCAATAAATAAGTAAGTAAGTAAGTAAGTAAGTAAGTAAGTAAGTAAGTAAGTAAGTAAGTAAGTAAGTAAATACATACATACATAAATACATACATACATACATACATACATACATACATACATACATACATAAATAAATAAAACACTCATATTTATTTATTTATTTATTTATTTATTTATTGGGTTTGTATGCCGCCCCTCTCCAGAGACTCGGGGCGGCTAACAGCGACAATAAAACAGTGTACAATAGTAATTTGGTATTGATGATTAAAAATCAATTAATATAAAAACCAAACATACATACATACATACCATGCATAGAATTGTAAAGGCCTAGGGGGAAAGAGGATCTCAATATACCTAGAAGACTAACCAACTAACAGATCCCAATTTATATTTACTTGGAGAGACATTCTTGATGGCCGCTGGCCTCGTTGGAAACGCCAACACCATTGAAAAGAGGCTTAAGCGAAATCATGAACAAAGATCGGTTTAAAAAAGGGGAGTATTGTTCATCTTGCATCTGAAATTATTAGGGGAGAGATATTTATTTATTTAATTGGATTTGTATGCCGCCTCTCTCCGAGGACTCGGGGCGGCTCACGGCATATATAAAAAAGAACAGTAATGTAATCCAATTAGTACTACAATATTAAAAACAATTAGAAAGAGAAGATTAACCTAAACAAATTAACTCATTAACCAAACATTCAGCAATCATACTTAAGATAAATAGTTAAGTGGAGATAAGAGAAGGAAGATCACCTCGTAAAATCATTGTTAATGTCACCAAGGATCTTCATCAAGTCAGGATGGACGGACGTCAGGGAGAAACTTGAGGTCTTTCTCAGGTGGATGGTGCTCTTCTCGGCCAGATTCATATGATTGAAGTAGATAAATTTAAACTGAGGCTCCTTTTCGGACCTAAGAAAGAGATGAAATCAAGGGATCAGAGGAGGCACCAGAATTCTTTCCATGAGGATTATCCGGAAAGTAAGGTTACAAGGCATGTAGTGGGGAAAGTTCGCGGGAGAAGTTGGTCTGACTATCATGTAATTACTCCCTTGCAAGATGTTCTGTCGGGCTCTCTGGTAGAATCCTCCCAAAAATTCACAGGTATAAATTTCAGACACACACACGTTTGAAAATTCAAAACAATGTTCTTTATAATGAAAAGTCACTTAAACTAAGCCCTCTTTTGGTATAGCAAAGAGCACTCGTCTCCAAACAAACTGGTCATTTGTACAAGTCCCTTATCAGTTCTGTGATACTTAGCTGGCAGCTGTGAGGCAATTCACAGTCCTTCTTCTTTCACAAAGTGAAACACCCTTTGCTCTGGTTTAGTTTCAAAGCGGGGGAAAATCAGCACACAAAAGGTCAAAGTCAGCAAAGCAGTCACGAAACACAACAATCAGATAATCCTCCACAATGGCCAAACCCACAGGTTGCTATTTATAGCAGCCTCACTAATGACCACAGCCCCACCCAACCACAGTTGGCCTCATTTTCTTTGATAATAATCTCTCAGTTGTTGCTGTCTATGCATGCGTGGCTGTATCATTAACTCTTGTTCTGAATCCAAGGAGTAGCTAGATAATTGTTCTCCTTCTGAGCTGTCTGCCACACTCTCCTCCTCCCTGTCACTCATGTCTTCTTGGTCAGAGGAGCCTTCATCAGCAGATTCCACCGGGGGAAAAACAGGCCTGCAGCATGTGGATGTCTCCCCCACATCCACAGTCCTTGGGGCAGGAGCTGGGCCAGAGCTAAACACAACACAAGATCTGTTTTCTCTGGCAGTGGCACTGCGGGACACTCCTGTTTTCGGAACAACTTCGCGGGCCAGATCTTTTACTCTATAATGCCCTAGTTAGACCACCCCTAGAGTACTGCATTCAATTCTGGTCACCCCACTACAAAAAGGACATTGAAACTCTAGAGAAAGTACAGAAAAGAGCAACCAAAATGATAAAGGGACTGGAGACCAAGACATACGAAGAGAGGTTGCTAGAACTGGGCATGGATAATTTAGCAAAAAGGAGGGCCAGAGGGGACATGATAGCAGTATACAGATATTTGAGGGGTTGCCACAGAGAGGAGGGGGTCACACTATTTTCCAGGGCACCAGAAGGCCAGACCAGCAGCAACGGATGGAAACTGACCAAGGAGAGATTCAACCTGGAAATAAGGAAGAACTTTCTGACAGTGAGAGCGATCAACCAGTGGAACAGCCTGCCACCAGAGGTTGTGAATGCCCCAACACTTGACACATTCAAAAGAAAATTGGACCGCCATCTGGTTGGGGTGGTGTAGGGTTGGACGATGACCTGCAGGATCCCTTTCAACTCTAATAATAAATAAAAATAAAAAAAATAAAAAATAAGCACCCTGCGGGACGGATCCAGGCCCTGGGCCTCAAGTTTAAACAGGGGGAGAGTTGGAAGTCAATGCTTCTTTTAATTTCCCTATCGTTCCTCACTTTTCCTTCCCCCCACATAGAAACATAGGAACATAGAAGACTGACGGCAGAAAAAGACCTCATGGTCCATCTAGTCTGCCCTTATACTATTTTCTGTATTTTATCTTAGGATGGATCTATGTTTATCCCAGGCATGTTTAAATTCAGTTACTGTGGATTTACCAACCACATCTGCTGGAAGTTTGTTCCAAGGATCTACGACTCTTTCAGTAAAATAATATTTTCTCACGCTGCTTTTGATCTTTCCCCCAACTAACTTCAGATTGTGTCCCCTTGTTCTTGTGTTCACTTTCCTATTAAAAACACTTCCCTCTTGGACCTTATTTAACCCTTTAACATATTTAAATGTTTCGATCATGTCCCCCCTTTTCCTTCTGTCCTCCAGACTATACAGATTGAGTTCATTAAGTCTTTCCTGATACGTTTTATGCTTAAGACCTTCCACCATTCTTGTAGCCCGTCTTTGGACCCGTTCAATTTTGTCAATATCTTTTTGTAGGTGAGGTCTCCAGAACTGAACACAGTATTCCAAATGTGGTCTCACCAGCACTCTATATAAGGGGATCACAATCTCCCTCTTCCTGCTTGTTATACCTCTAGCTATGCAGCCAAGCATCCTACTTGCTTTTCCTACTGCCGACCACACTGCTCACCCATTTTGAGACTGTCAGAAATCACTACCCCTAAATCCTTCTCTTCTGAAGTATTTGTTAACACAGAACTGCCAATGCAATGCTCAGATTGAGGATTCCTTTCCCCCAAGTGCATTATTTTACATTTGGAAACATTAAACTGCAGTTTCCATTGCTTTGACCATTTATCTAGTAAAGCTAAATCATTTACCATATTACAGACCCCTCCAGGAATATCAACCCTATTGCACACTTTAGAGTCATCTTATTTACTTTTATGTAAATATGAGTCTACGGCGAGGGGCGGCATACCAATCTAATAAATAAATAAAATAAAATAAATGTTTTGACAAATACTTTTATGACTTAAAACATCAACAGTCAGAAGGTGACGTTCCCTCCCCCCTGAATTTTTTTTAAAAAAACGGAACTGACCCCAGCACTCTTTTCTTCAGGTTGTACTGTTCGCAGATATCCGATGCTAAGACCGTCAGCTGAGGGCCCACAAGGCTATCGAGTAGGCGGCAGAAATCCAACGTAGGTTGCACAGAGGCTGGGAAAGAGTTGGGGATTAGGGGGGGGAAGAAAGGTGAGAATCGATCCCCCTCCCAACCCCCTCAACCCCCCCGTAGATCGACAAATCGACATGGCTCGGAGGGAAGGTTCAAGGCCTGATGGTGACACATACACAACCTCCCAGCAACCAATTAAGAACCACAGGGTTGGTCGTCTCCAGGTCTTGTCAGTTACACAGTGTCGGCTGGTGGGTCCGCAGGGGAGAGCCTTCTCAGTGGCGGCTCCGGCTCTCTGGAACCAGCTACCTCCCGAGATCTGGACTATCCCTGCCCTGCTGGCTTTCCGGTAAAGACCTGGATTTTCCAGAAGGCCTGGGGCCATTGATTTGATGGTGTACCATTGAGATCCAGCCATAAATGGCATGTATGGCTTTTTTAAAAAACTGTGGGATTAAAATTGTTTTAAAATGGTTTTTAAAGGGGTTTTAATACTATTTATATGTATTATTTTTGTTGTGAGCCGTCTAGAGTCCCTGGGGAGCTGGGCAGCAATCAAATCATGAATGAATGAATGAATGAATGAAAGAAAGAAAGAAAGAATGAATGAATGAAAGAATGAATGAATGAATGAATGAATGAATGAATGAATGAATGAATGAATGAATGAATGAATGAGGCAGGGTTGCAAGGTCTAGATGTGCAAAGGGACCATAAATGTTGAGAAATCGAGGCTTGGACTTCTCAAAACTATGTGCCAAAAGTAAGGAATCGAAAGGGGTTTTGACCATCACAGCTCCAGAACCCACAGGCTGCTCCAATTTAGACAAAGCTTTATTTATTATTGAAGTTTTATTATTTGCTGGCAGACTGTGTCTCTCTCTCTCGAGAGAGAGAGACAAAAAAAAGCTATTTTCTCTTTCGTGTACAATAGGAAATCCCATATTTTTTCGGAGTATAAGACACGCATTTTTCCTCCCTAAAAAAAGCTGAAAATTCAGGTGTGTCTTATACTCTGCATGCAGCTTTTTTCGAAATCTCCACCCCCCAGCCCTATCTAGGTGCTAACCATCTTCCCAGCTCTTATCTTGCAGGCTCTTTCATTGTTACTCTATGCGAAGAACGTTTTTCAAGCCCTAAGTCTTTACAGGGTTTTTTTCATCGCTCTAACTTGCTCCAAATGTTTCTTTCCAGCCCTAACCAGGTGCTAACATTGTTCCCTAGCTCTTACCAGCTTGCAAACTCTTTTCATTGTTACTCTTTGAGAAGAATGTTTTCCAAGCCTTAAGTCTTTGCAGGTTTTTTATCCATTGTTCTATTTGCTCACAATGTTTCTTTCCAGTCCTAACCAGGTGGTAATGATTATCCCCGCTCTTACTGGCTTGCAAGCTCTTTCATTGTTACTCTCTCCAAATAAGATTTTTTAAAAGCCCTAATCAGGGGATAAAATGATGTGCTGAAGCTGACCAGACTAAGGACGCTAGCCAGAGGAAGATCTGGTAAGCAGATTCTTTTCCCTATTTTCCTCCCCAAATACTAAGGTGCGTCTTATACTTCGAAAAATACGGTAATTCAAACAATTCTCTCATCAAATCTTACAGAGAAGGAGGAGGGCAGCTCATATCCAAATGACCATGAAGAATGTTTAAAGGTTTCAAGTTTAAAGGATTAAAGTAACGGAGACAGGGACGGTGATTTCAACCATTATTATTATTTGATACTCACCATCAATCATAAAGCAGACAGCTGCACTCATGGCCTGGAAGGGACAAAAGATTGATCAGACCAGCCGTTCATGAGCTCACAGTCACTCATGCCCTCATCACCTTGAGGCTCGACTACTGTAATGCTCTCTACATGGGGCTACCTTTGAAGAGTGTTCGGAAACTTCAGATCATGCAGAATGTAGCTGCGAGAGCAATCATGGGCTTTCCCAAATATGCCCATGTTACACCAACACTCCGCAGTCTGCATTGGTTGCCAATCAGTTTCCGGTCACAATTCAAAGTGTTGGTCATGACCTATAAAGCCCTTCATGGCACCGGACCAGAATATCTCCGGGACCGCCTTCTGCCGCACGAATCCCAGCGACCAGTTAGATCCCACAGAGTTGGCCTTCTCCGGGTCCCATCGACTAACCAATGTCGTCTGGCGGGACACAGGGGAACAGCCTTCTCTGTGGCGGCCCTGACCCTTTGGAACCAGCTCCCCCTGGAGATTAGGATCGCCCCCACCCTCCTTGCCTTTCGTAAACTCCTTAAAACTCACCTCTGCCGTCAGGCATGGGGGAATTGAGACACCTTCCCCAGGCCTATATAATTTATGTATGGTATGTTTGTGTGTATGTCTTGTTTTTAAATAAGGGTTTTTTAGATATTTTTAAATATTAGATTTGTTATTGTACTTTGCTCCTCAAAACCCACCTCTGTCATCAGGCTTGGGGGAACTGAACTACCCTTTTCCCCCTAGGCCTATACAATTTATGCATGGTATGTTTGTGTGTATGTTTGGTTTTAATAAGGGTTTTTAAATTATTTTAAACATTAGATTTGTTACATGCTGTTTATTACTGTTGTTAGCCGCCCCGAGTCTACGGAGAGGGGCAGCATACAAATCTAATAAATAAATAAATAAATAAATAAATGAATATATAAATAAATAAATAAATACATAAATATAAATATAAATATATATAAATAAATAAATAAATTGTTTTTATTATTGCTGTGAGCCGCCCCAAGTCTACGGAGAGGGGCGGCATACAAATGTAATAAATGAATGAATGAATGAATGAATGAATGAATGAATGAATGAATAAATAAATAAATAAATAAATTGTTTTTATTGTTGCTGTGAGCCGCTCCGAGTCTACGGAGAGGGGTGGCATACAAATCAAAGAATAATAATAATTCCCCAATGGACCACGTTGGTGGGCTGTAAGAAGCCCACCCTTCCTGCTGACTCCAGTAACCTAGGATACTATCTGGACAAAATCATGGGTGGAATGTCTTTTCAGTTGGGACAGCCCAGCAGCTCCGTCTTGTTACCCACCCAGCCCCCAGCCCCACCCCGCTGCTTATGGCAACTTGAAAGCTTTGCAAGTTGACATGGGTTACCTTATACACAATTAAATGAAGCTCTTCGTAAGCACCATCCGCGCTGACAAATATTTTAGGGAACCTGAATTTTGCTTCAGGGTCATTCAGATTCAAAGGTCCAGTCAAGAACCTAAAAAGCAAAGACAGGTCAGTTTTATTGCTTTTTAACCCCAAAAATCCAGCTTTGTTTTATAGACCTGATTCGCAGATGGATTGTTTCTCCATTTCTTTGGTTTTAACATACAGCAATCTTGGATAAATAAAAACAGATAACAATATTTTTTGGAGTACAAGCCACAGCATTTAACCCCCAAAACAGGGTGAAAACCTAGGTGCATCTTATACACCAAATGTAGCTCCTACATGTAGCCCCTATAGAATAGAATACAGTGATCCCTCGATTTGCGCGTTCTCGATTAGCGCGAAACGCTGCAACGCGGTTTTTCAAAAAATATTAATTAAAAAAATAAAATATTAAAAAATAAAAAATAAGTCCACGCTAGTTCTCTCTCTCTTTCTCTCCCTGTTGCCGGCGTGGTATATGAGAGAGAAAGAGAGAGGCAGAGGTCGGGCGCATTACCGGGAGGTGGAGGCGGCGTGGGGACGCTGGGTGCCGGGGACTCCGAGGAGGGGGTGGACGTCTGTTCCCTGAATGGAGACCACCGGCCGCTCAATCGGGCCGGCAGGGAACAGAATGGAGCCTTCCGCGGCGGGGCTGGTAACACAGGGAGGCGAAGGGGCGAGGGGGGGGGGGAAGAGAAAACGGGAGGCTCAGCATTCCGTCAGTCGCATTCCGTCAGACTCTCCCCCACCTCGCCCCTTCCGGTTTCGGCGTTCGGAGTCCGGCGCTGGGGCCATGCGGGGCCGCTCATCCAGGGGGGCGTGGACTGGCAAGCGGCAAGCGGCAAGTGGCAAGTGATCTGGCGGGAAGACCAAGGGAAGGTTCCTTCAGCCGCCCAACACCTGATCCGCTCCACAGCGCGGCAGCAGCGAGGAGCCGAAGATGGGGTTTCCCCTTTGCCTTTACCCCATCTTCGGCTCCTCGCTGCTTCCGCGCTGCGGAGCAGATCAGCTGTTGGGCGGCTGAAGGAATCTTCCCTTGGTCTTCCCCGCCGCCCACACGCAAACTCCACCATCTGCGCATGTGCGGCCATGAAAAAAATGGCGCACATGCGCAGATGGTGGTTTTTACTTCCGCATCCACTATAACGCGGAAATCGGTTAGCGCGGGAGGTCTTGGAACGTAACCCCCGCGCTAACCGAGAGATCACTGTAGAATAGAATAGAATAGAATAGCATTTTTATTGGCCAAGTGTGATTGGACACACAAGGGATTTGTCTTGGTGCATATGCTCTCAGCGTACATAAAATAAAATATACATTTGTCAAGAATCATGTGGTACAACACTTAATGATTGTCATAGGGGTCAAATAAGCAATGAAGAAGCAATATTAATAAAAATCTTAGGACATAAGCAACAAGTTACAGTCATACAGTCAACATGGGAGGAAATGGGTGATAGGAATGATGAGAAAAACTAGTAGAATAGAAGTGCAGATTTAGTAGAAAGTCTGACAGTGTTGAGGGAATTATTTGTTTAGTAGAGTGATGGCGTTCGAATGTAGCCCCTACATTGGACTTATTTTTTAAAGACTGCTTTAAGAACTTGAAGAAGTTTTTAAAATAAATGCTTGATGTGAAGAGGCCCAGTGCTATTGTATCTTCTTTTAAATAGCACAGAATAGTATATACTTCCAGAAAGCCAATCAATTTTAACAGCATCTTTACAAATATAATCTGAAATGTAACAGCGTCCTGTTGTAGTATTAAGATAAGGCAGCTGAGTTAAACCCTGACTTAGCCATGTTTGGAATAGATCTATTTAAATAACTGGGAGGAGTTAGTGGGACTGCATTTAAGAAAACCTTCTGGCATTAATATACTGCCCTAACGTACATTTCTCCAATTCTTTGCTATTTTTATCGGTCAGGCACACATACAAAGAAATACACAGCGAACAGTGTACAGTGTTCCCTCGATTTTCACGGGGGATGCGTTCCGAGACCGCCCGCGAAAGTTGAATTTCCGCGAAGTAGAGATGCGGAAGTAAATACACTATTTTTGGCTATGAACAGTAACACAAGCCTTCCCTTAACACTTTAACCCCCTAAATTGCAATTTCCCATTCCCTTAGCAACCATTTAGATTATTACTCACCATGTTTATTTATTAAAGTTTATTATAAAAAATGTTTTTTTTAAAGGCAGACGAAAGTTTGGCAATGACATATGACGTCATCGGGCGGGAAAAACCGTGGTATAGGGGAAAACACCGCAAAGTATTTTTTAATTAATATTTTTGAAAAACCGTGGTATAGACGTTTCGCGAAGTTCGAACCCGCGAAAATCGAGGGAACACTGTACTTCCGGAAAGCCACATCAATTTTAACAGCATCTGTACAAATGGTAATCTGAAATGTAACAGCGTCCTGTTGTAGTATTAAGATAAGGCGGCTGAGTTAAACCCTGACTTAGTCATGTTTGGAATAGATCTATTTAAATAATTGGGAGGAGTTAGTGGGACTGCATTTAAGAAAACCTTCTGGCATTAATATACTGCCCTAACGTACATTTCTCCAATTCTTTGCTATTTTTATCGGTCAGGCACACATACAAAGAAATACACAGCGAACAGTGTATATCATGTTTCGAAATGGTGGAAACCAATGCTGCCATTTTTCAGCAGTTGGTTCCTACGTGGTGGGAAGGAGTATGAATAGGAGCAGGGACCGAACCCTCCACTAGGCATGTAAAGATGGAAGAGATAAGGAATGCCTACCTTCCATAGTGCTGCAGATTCCCGGATATTTCTATATGGACGGGGGAGTCTCTTCCGGCCAACTAAAATGGAAGAGACAGTCAAGGAAAAATTTAAGGTTGGTTTAAAACAAACAAACAAATCAAATCAGATTTATGCCTGGCATTCTTTCTCTTTAAACCAGGGTTATCGCATATCCTGGGGGAAGACCAGATACCCAAGTTTACCTCCGGTTCCATGTGTCTTGGAAAGAGCGAGGTGGTAAGGTATTTGTACAAAATCCTCATGTCTTCTTGTTCCAATCCACTCCTGTTGAAGTTAAAGAAGGTAAAAAATTACACCTGTGCAATAGAAACATAGAAACATAGAAGTCTGACGGCAGAAAAAGACCTCATGGTCCATCTAGTCTGCCCTTATACTATTTTCTGTATTTTATCTTAGGATGGATATATGTTTATCCCAGGCATGTTTAAATTCAGTTACTGTGGATTTACCAACCACGTCTGCTGGAAGTTTGTTCCAAGGATCTACTCCTCTTTCAGTAAAATAATATTTTCTCATGTTGCTTTTGATCTTTCCCCCAACTAACTTCAGATTGTGTCCTCTTGTTCTTGGGTTCACTTTCCTATTAAAAACACTTCCCTCCTGGACCTTATTTAACCCTTTAATATATTTAAATGTTTCGATCATGTCCCCCGTTTTCCTTCTGTCCTCCAGACTATACAGATGGAGTTCATGAAGTCTTTCCTGACACGTTTTATGCTTAAGACCTTCCACCATTCTTGTAGCCCGTCTTTGGACCCGTTCAATTTTGTCAATATCTTTTTGTAGGTGAGGTCTCCAGAACTGAACACAGTATTCCAAATGGGGTCTCACCAGCAGTCTATATAAGGGGATCCCAATCTCCCTCTTCCTGCTTGTTATACCCCTAGCTATGCAGCCAAGCATCCTACTTGCTTTCCCTACCGCCTGACTGCACTGCTCACCCATTTTGAGACTGTCAGAAATCACGACCCCTAAATCCTTCTCTTCTGAAGTTTTTGCTAACACAGAACTGCCAATATAATACTCAGATTGAGGATTCCTTTTCCCCAAGTGCGTTATTTTACATTTGGAAACATTAAACTGCGGTTTCCATTGCTTTGACCAGTAGATCCTTGGAACAAACTTCCACCAATCCTGTCTGATTTTAGAGCACGGTGCTCATCTCCATTTCTCGGTTTATGTTTATGTTTATTAGATTTGTATGCCGCCCCTCTCCGTACACTCGGGGCGGCTCACAACACAATAAAAAACAATTTATAACAAAAATAATAAATTTACAATTTAAAATATTTTAAAAAACCCATTATTAAGCAGACATACATACAAGCATACCATACATAAATTGTATAGGCCCAGGGGAGATATTTCAGTTCCCCCATGCCTGACGACAAAGGTGGGTTTTAAGTGCAGCTTGGTGTTTTAGCCTGACGGCAGTTTATCTGATTCATTGTTTCGTCAAGATCGTGGTTTTTGTGCTGTTCAAGATTGTGTGTGTGGACTCTCTGGACTTTAGAATTGGACTCAGTCTCCCAGTTATTGGGTGAGCAATTGGATTGCATTTAACCTGTGCCTTGTGTGTACCAGAAAATCCCTTTGACGTTTAAAAAGGGAGCTGTTTCTCTTTTTCTGTTTATAAAAACTTTTGGGTTTTCCTTTTATCGTGTGGTGTGTGTCTTCCTGGACTAATTACCCTGTAATTACGGGCGGTCCCGGCAGAACACCAGTAGGCTCATGTTTTGCCCTCCCCAGGCTCTAAAGGCTTCCCTGGAGCTGGGGGAGGGTAAAAACGCCCTCTCCCATCCTCCTGGAGGCTCTTTGGAAGCCAAAAACATCCTCCCAGAGCCTCTGTGCGAGCCAAAAATCAGCTGGCCCGGCACACCCGTGCACGTTGGAGCTGAGCTAGGGCAACGGCTCGCGTACCAGCAGATATGGCTCCCCGTGACACCTGTGACACCATAGTTTCACCATTGCTGCTCTATAGAATCCAATTCGGATCGGTAATTATTTTACGGAGGGCTCTATCGTTGGCTTTTTATCTAAGCCTCTACTCTCGGCTCCTTAATCACTTCTGAATAGGAAAACCTTTGAGCCCTTGCTCTGAAAAATGACACTGGAGGCTTCCCGGCAGCTGTGCCATGTCAATAAACACCCTGAAAGCAAACGCAGGTGAAGAGAAGCCCTTTTGGTTTCTGTTACAAGCTGCGGGCCGTTTCTCTTTAAAATCCAACATTTTTTCTGTCGAAAGAGAGGGGTGGGAGGGAAATTAGCTACTGTTCAATGTTGGGTGTGGGCTTTTTTTCTTTCAAAATTGAAGTTGTTCTTCCACATTTGGGGGACGGGGGAAAAAAAAGGAAACCTAAGACCCTATACCAGTGTTTCCCAACCTTGCCAACTTGAAGGTATTTGGACTTCAACTCCCAGAATTCCCCAGCCAGCATCCGCAGCTGACATTGGAACATCATCTTTCAGCTGTGGCGATGGGGGCGTTTGCCCAGGTGCACCAGTTGCGGCCCTATTTGGACAGGGAGTCATTGCTCACAGTCACTCATGCCCTCATCACCTCGAGGTTCGATTACTGCAACGCTCTCTACATGGGGCTACCTTTGAAGAGTGTTCGGAAACTTCAGATCGTGCAGAATGCGGCCGCGAGAGCCATCGTGGGGCTTCCTAGATTCGCCCACGTTTCTGCAACACTCCGTGGCCTGCACTGGCGGCCGATCGGTTTCCGGTCACAATTCAAAGTGTTGGTCATGACCTTTAAAGCCCTACATGGCATTGGGCCAGAATACATCCGGAACCGGCTTCTACCGCACGAATCCCAGCGGCCGATAAGGTCCCACAGAGTTGGCCTTCTCCGGGTCCCATCGACTAAATAATGTTGTTTGGCGGGCCCAGGGGAAGAGCCTTCTCTGTGGTGGCCCCGGCCCTCTGGAATCAACTCCCCCCAGAGATTAGAACGGCCCCCACCGTCCTTGTCTTTCGCAAATTACTCGAGACCCACCTTTGTCGCCAGGCATGGGGGAGTTAAGATATTCCTTCCCCCTAGGCCATTACAAGTTATGCATGGTATGTTTGTGTGTATGGTTTGTTTTTATAATAAGGGTTTTTAGTTGTTTTACAAATTGGATTGTTACATGTTGTTTTTTATCATTGTTGTTATCCGCCCCGTGTCTGCGGAGAGGGGCGGCACACAAATCCCATAAATAAATAAATAAATAAAGTTGCCAAGGTTGGGAAACACTGCCCTATACTAAACATTTCAGAGAAGTGCCTGTCCAGTCTCCTCTTAAAAGCCTCTTCTTTGACTGCCAAAGTCGATTGGAAGACAGCTGGATTTAAGACTTTTAGAAGTAGTGTAAATCATATTTGGAGGACCGGGTGGACTGACAGGGAACGCTCTCTACATGGGGCCACCTTTGAAAAGTGTTCGGAAACTTCAGATCGTGCAGAATGCAGCTGCGAGAGCAATCATGGGCTTTCCCAAATATGCCCATGTCACACCAACACTCCGCAGTCTGCATTGGTTGCCGATCAGTTTCCGGTCACAATTCAAAGTGTTGGTTATGACCTATAAAGCCCTTCATGGCATCGGACCAGAATATCTCTGGGACTGCCTTCTGCTGCACGAATCCCAGCGACCAGTTAGGTCCCACAGAGTGGGTCTTCTCCGGGTCCCGTCAACCAAACAATGTCGCTTGGCGGGACCCAGAGGAAGAGCCTTCTCTGTGGCGGCCCCGACCCTCTGGAACCAACTCCCCCCGGAGATTAGAATTGCCCCCACCCTCCTTGCCTTTCGTAAGCTGCTTAAAACCCACCTCTGCCGCCAGGCATGGGGGAAGTAAGATACACTTTCCCCCTAGGCCTTCACAATTTTATGCATGGTATGTTTGTATGTATGTCTGGTTTTTATACTAATGGGTTTTTAACTGCTTTTTTAGTATTGGATTTTGTTGCACTGTTTTACTGCTGTTGTTAGCCACCCCGAGTCTGCGGAGAGGGGCGGCATACAAATCCAATAAATAATAATAATAATAATAATAATAATAATAATAATAATAATAAAATAATATATCCCATGTCCGGGGAAATAGGGGGGAATTTTCTCCTTCTTATACCTAGGTCCCACCCTTGGCACATTCCTACACTTATGGTGAGACATACGTGTGGAGGGAAGAATGCTGAGCGTGCCCAGGGAGATTCTCTACTCCGTGAGTGTGCACACAAGCACCCTACGTCTTCCTGAAGGGTGTTTATTTCACACTGCCCTGCGACAGGCGTCTGCAGAAGGACCTCCAAAGCCTCCCCGGGCTCACCAGATCAGCTGGTCGTTGTACAGGAAGGCGGTGTACTTGACGAGGCTTAAGCTCTGTTCCACCTTGTTGATGAACGACTGGATCTTCAAGTAGGTCATCTTATCTAGCGGGAAGAAGCTGATGCCGCAGAAAACATCCAGCAGGTCGCAGGACTGCAAGTGGAGCGTTTGCAAGTACTGGGACACAAAGGAAAAAGGGGGAAAGTCTTGAGAAGAGAGAGATGGTTATGGGGAAAATTTAAATAGTTGGCCCCTAAACGTGGACACTGACTTTGATGACACACAATCAATGTTCTCCCGATAAACAGTTACAGGAGAGAATAAGCGCTGAAAACAATTTTTTTTAAAAAATCTAGTGGATATTGTCATTTGTCTTACTATAGAATTTTGCCAGGGTTCTAAATTAACCTTCCTTCCTTCCTCCTTCCTTTCATTTCCTTCCCTCCTCCCTCCCTTCCCCCCTTCCTTCCTTCCTCCCTTCCTTTCCTTCCTCCCTCGCTCTCCCCCTTCCTTTCATTTCCTTCCTTCCTTCCTCCCTCCCTTCCCCCTTCCTTCCTCCCTCCCTCCCTCTCCCTCCCTCCTTTCATTTCCTTCCTTCCTTCCTTCCCTCCCTTGTTCTCACAAAACCTTCCTCCCTTTCTCCCTCCCTCCCTCCTTCCCCCTCCCTTGTTCTCATAAAATCTTCCTTTCTTCCTTCCTTCCCTCCCTCCCTTGTTCTCACAAAACCTTCCTCCCTTTCTGCCACCCTTCCCTTCCCCCTTCCTTCCTTCCTTCCTTCCTTTCATTTCCTCCCTCCCTCCCTTCCTTCCCCCTCCGTTCTTTCCTCCCTCCTCCCTCCCTCCTTCCTCCTTCTCCCTCCCTTGTTCTCATAAAATCTTCCTTCCTTCCTTCCTTCCTTCCCTCCCTCCCTTGTTCTCACAAAACCTTCCTCCCTTTCTGCCACCCTTCCCTTCCCCCTTCCTTCCTTCCTTCCTTCCTTTCATTTCCTTCCTTCCCTCCCTCCCTCCCTCCCTCCTTCCTCCTTCTCCCTCCCTTGTTCTCATAAAATCTTCCTTCCTTCCTTCCCTCCTCCCTTGTTCTCACAAAACCTTCCTCCCTTTCTGCCTCCCTTCCCTTCCCCCTTCCTTCCTTCCTTCCTTCCTTCCATTTCCTTCCTCCCTCCCTCCCTTCCTTCCCCCTCCGTTCCCTCCCTCCCTCCCTCCCCATTATGTGGAGTCCTTCGCTCCCTCTGAGCTTGGCTGTTTTCTTGAAGATATTTCATGACCATGCTAGGTAACCTCATCACTGCCGGAGGAGCAGGGTTTGTGGAGAGGAGAAGGAGGAGGCAGCAAAGTAAAAGGAAGAATGGGGGGGGGGGGGGAAGAATAGGAAACAGGATGGAAGAAGAAAAGAGGAGGAGAACTTTGGAGCCCTTGGTACTCTATGAGGTTGCTTGTTTTCTTGATCCAACTAGCATTGATTATGTTAGTTAGTTGGGCCATGAAACGTCTGCCATAAACCCACCAAGCACAGTGAGCATCAGGAACTGACATTTCAACCCTGAGCTACAAATATTTTCTTCTATCGGCAATCCCTTATATATTTCCCTAGTAGAAGTACTAACACCTTAAACATCCATTTCTTGTTCGGATAAAAAGAGGAGCGATGTCTCACCCGATGGAAGAATTTATCCAGTCTTTCTTTCAGAACTCGGACGCCTCCGTCTTCCATGGCTTTTTGGAACGTGCCATTAAAAAGCTAATCGTTATTTTCAAGGGGGGAAAATAATAATAATGGGTTCATTAAATCATCACTTAATAACTTGGTTTTTAAGATATAAACATTGAACCAAACAGCTAATATTGTTACCCCTCAACCTATTTATTACAAAAACACCACACACCGCATCAAAAATACATATGCGACAGTCAACAAACACTTTATTTTATTCATTAATTCATTCCTTTTGCATCCTGTTGCAATTATCACCTGCAATCGCTCATTTGCCCTTTCTTCCTTTTTCCTCTACGTACTAGATTATAATCCATTTTTTTAAAAACTGCACACCATCAAGTACAAAAATGGAATTGTTCGCGACAAGAAATAATAGCAATAGCATTTAGATTTATATACAGACTCAACAGACTCAAACTCAATCCGGATAAAACGGAGTGGCTGTGGGTCCTGCCTCCCAAGGACAATCCCATCTGTCCGTCCATCACCCTGGGGGGGGGAAACATTGACCCCCCTCAGAGAGGGTCCGCAACTTGGGCGTCCCCCTCGATCCACAGCTCACATTAGAGAACCATCTTTCAGCTGTGGCGAGGGGGGCATTTGCCCAGGTTCGCCTGGTGCGCCACTTGCGGCCCTATCTGGACCGGGAGTCATTACTCACAGTCACTCATGCCCTCATCACCTCGAGGCTCGACTACTGTAACGCTCTCTACATGGGGCTACCTTTGAAAAGTGTTCGGAAACTTCAGATTGTGCAGAATGCAGCTGCGAGAGCAATCATGGGCTTTCCCAAATATGCCCATGTTACTCCAACACTCCGCAGTCTGCATTGGTTGCCGATCAATTTCCGGTCACAATTCAAAGTGTTGGTTATGGCCTATAAAGCCCTTCATGGCATCGGACCAGAATATCTCTGGAACCGCCTTCTGCTGCACGAATCCCAGCGACCGGTTAGGTCCCACAGAGTCGGCCTTCTCCGGGTCCCGTCAACTAAACAATGTCGTTTTGCAGGTCCCAGGGGAAGAGCCTTCTCTGTGGCGGCCCCGACTCTCTGGAACCAGCTCCCCCCGGAGATTAGAACTGCCCCCACCCTCCTTGCCTTCTGTAAACTCCTTAAAAAACCCACCTTTGCCGTCAGGCATGGGGGAATTGAGACATCTCCCCCGGGCCTATACAATTTATGTATGGTATGTTTGTATGTATGTCTGATTAATAATGGCGGTTTTAAAATGTTTTTAAATTATTAGATTTGTTATGAATTGTTCTATTGCTGTTGTGAGCCGCCCTGAGTCTACGGAGAGGAGCGGCATTCAAATCAAATCAAATCAAATCAAATCAAATCAAATCAAATCAAATCAAATCAAAAAATAAATATGTACTGCTTCATAGTGCTTTTCAGCCCTCTCTAAGCAGTTTACAGAGAGTCAGCCTCTTGCCCCCACCAATCTGGGTCCTCATTTTACCGACCTTGGAAGGATGGAAGGCTGAGACAACCTGGAGCCTACTGAGATTCGATCTGCCAAACTGCTGGCAGCCGGTGATCAGCAGAAGTAGTTTGCAGAACTGCACTCTAACAATTGCACCACCGAGGCTCTTTCATAATATGAAAGAAATGTGCCATAGAATAAGTATCAATAATATTCAGCACTGGATTCATATTTCTGCCACTCACGCTTCGGAAAAATTGGAGCAAAGCATTCTACTTTACTTTAGGGAAGTAAAGGTTGTTTTACCCACTCTAGCTTAATTCAAAAATATTATAGTGAAACTGACCTTATACATGCTGTAACATTGCTGTAACACCGAGCTATAAACTTTGTCCTGCAAGAGATCGAGAATCCGAAAGTCATTACCGCAAAGACATAAAGGCAGATAGCTTGACTGAGAATGCATTCTGTTACAGATTTTTTTTTGTTTAAAAAAACACCAAACGAAAACAAAATTGCCAATCGGTACTTTTCCAGCAATCTATAAATGACAACTCCATTTTTAAAAAATGCTTAATATGTGGCAGTCTTTCTCCCAAACCATATTCCCAGAGGAATGCCCGTAGGGAAAAAAAAATCCAAAGAATTTGTTTGTTATTTATTATTTAGTTATTTTAAGTTATATGTGAGGAATCCAGAGCATGATATCATGGTCTCTCGAGATTGAAGGATGCCAATGCAATATTTAGTTATTTAATCAAATTTATTTATTTATTATTTATTTTGTCCAATACACAATGAGGGTTCCAGTGGGTATATATATATATATATATATACATAGCAAAATACATGATGAAGGTTATAGAGGAGATACTCATAGTAAAATATATCTAAGAAAGAATAGAAAAGAAGATATAGGAATAGAACATATCAATGAAAGAATAGAAGAAGAGATATAGGAATAGAAGAAAGGTATAGGAGATGTAGGAGAGCAATAGGACAGGGGACGGAAGGCACTCTAGTGCACTTGTACTCGCCCGTTACTGACCTCTTAGGAATCTGGATAGGTCAACGGTGGATAATCTAAGGGTAAAGTGTTGGGGGTTTGGGGATGACACTACGGAGTCCGGTAATGAGTTCCACACTTCGACAACTCGGTTACTGAAGTCATATTTTTTACAGTCAAGTTTGGAGCGGTTAATATTAAGTTTAAATCTGTTGTGTGCTCTTGTGTTGTTGTGGTTGAAGCTGAAGTAGTTGCCGACAGGCAGGACATTGCAGCATATGATCTTGTGGGCAATACTTAGATGTTGCTTAAGGTGTCTTAGTTCTAAACTTTCTAGGCCCAGGATTGAAAGTCTAGTCTCGTAGGGTATTCTGTTTCGAGTGGAGGAGTGAAGGGCTCTTCTGGAACCAGGAAAGTGCAGTAAACGGATAGGATCAAATTATTAAAAAAATAGGAATCATGGTCACCACTGCAGAATGGCTATTATGGACCATAAAGCTGATCCCCTGCTGTGCTGTCACCTTATTTTTAAAAGCAAACTGAGGGGAAGGTGGTGGCCCTTTGGGGGACGGAATTTCAGTAATTGTTTACAGATGCTGGAAAGAAGAAAAGGCAGCCCTTGAGAGGTTAAAATCATCAAAGAGAAGAGAAACCACACCTGGATATATTTGCTAACCATGCCAACGTGACAGTTCATTCTTACCAGCAGTTCTTCTTCTTGGTATTCAACGACCGTTTTGCCATCTTTGTGTTTTTCTATTACCGGATTCCGTACGACCTTGAAAACAGAACAAAACAGTTCATTGAAGCAATTTTAATTTGCCTATTTTAGCTTCTGCAGGCTCTTTTGAGAAGCTTTTGAGCTGAGCGCTATTTTGGCTCCAGATAAGAGTCAATGGAATTCATTTGTGCCTACATAGGGATTCTAGGCTGATTCCTCTTTTGACTCCGCCTCCAGATTCCATTCATTCATTCATTCATTCATTCATTCATTCATTCATTCATTCATTCATTCATTCATTAGAAACATAGAAGTCTGACGGCAGAAAAAGACCTCATGGTCCATCGAGTCTGCCCTTATACTATTTTCTGTATTTTATCTTAGGATGGATATATGTTTATCCCAGGCATGTTTAAATTCAGTTACTGTGGATTTATCTACCACGTCTGCTGGAAGTTTGTTCCAAGGATCTACTACTCTTTCAGTAAAATAATATTTTCTCATGTTGCTTTTGATCTTTCCCCCAACTAACTTCAGATTGTGTCCCCTTGTTCTTGTGTTCACTTTCCTATTAAAAACACTTCCCTCCTGGACCTTATTTAACCCTTTAATATATTTAAATGTTTCGATCATGTCCCCCCTTTTCCTTCTGTCCTCCAGACTATACAGATTGAGTTCATGAAGTCTTTCCTGATACGTTTTATGCTTAAGACCTTCCACCATTCTTGTAGCCCGTCTTTGGACCTGTTCAATTTTGTCAATATCTTTTTGTAGGTGAGGTCTCCAGAACTGAACATTAGATTTGTATGCCGCCCCTCTCCGTAGACTCGTTTTCCTATAGTTTTCCTATAACCTCTGCTCAAACTATCATCCAACCGCAGTTATTCCATCAGACCCTGGAATTGTTTCATTGCATCCACTGATTCTAACAATCATAGCTTAGAAATGGGGCCTGTGTTTGATTTTTCTACCTCCCCTATCCATCCCTTTCCCCCCTTTTTTGGAATATGATAGCATGGCTTGTTCAATTATTCATCTGTAAACCGTTCCAGAGACATTTTCAGCGTAAAATAAAAGGTATAAAAATCTGACGGGACATTCAGACATTACTGAAAAAATTGCTTAAAAGAGCAGCATGATGCATTTATATACCATAACCATCCAGAAGTTTTCCTCCGGTTCATTGAAGAACTGTCTGTTTTTCTGCGTATGTAGTGATTTTGCAGGTTTTGTAGGACTAAAGGTCCTAAGAGGAAAAAAAAAATTGTATGAGAGTTTAAATGTTCATCAGGACCAGGGGAGCATAATTTATTTATTTATTTATTCATTCATTTGTCCAATACACAAATACATAGGAAGAAAAATAGACATGTAGTTATATATATAACGGTAAAAGTGAACTTAGAGGAGAGGATATATGAAAGAAAGAGAATATATATGATAAGTGAGAGAAAGGAAAGACAATTAATTGGACAGGGGACGAAAGGCACACCAGTGCACTTATGTACGCCCCTTACTGGCCTCTTAGGAACCTGGAGAGGTCAATCGTGGAGAGTCTAAGGGAGAAATGTTGGGGGTTAGGGGTTGGCACATTTGAGTCCGGTAATGAGTTCCACGCTTCGATAACTCGATTGTTGAAATCATATTTTTACAGTCAAGTTTGGAGCGGTTCGTATTAAGTTTGAATCTGTTGCGTGCTCTTATGTTGTTGCGGTTGAAGCTGAAGTAGTCATTGACCGGTAGGACGTTGCAGCGTATGATCTTGTGGGCAATACTCAAATCGTGTTTTAGGCGCCGTAGTTCTAGGCTTTCTAGGCCCAGGATTGTTAGTCTATTTTCGTAGGATATTCTGTTTCGAGTGGAGGAGTGAAGGGCTCTTCTGGTGAAATATCTTTGGACATTTAATGTAATCCATTATTGTTTTCCTTTTAAAGGAGGGAACTAATAATTCTACTGTGTTTTTAGACCTCCTTACTTAAGTAAATATGTAAACAAATCAAGATGGACTGGAGAAATTTAGTTCAAACCCTAATTAGCCAAGAAATTCACAGGACAATTTTATTCTATAATTCTTCCAGCCTTTATTTTTCATAGGTTTTTTGGTGAAAGCAAAACAAATCAGAAAAAAGTAGGTACATTGTCGTGGGTGAAATGTGAGTTTGGAAACATCAGTAACAAGCCTCAAGAACATCAAGATGACATGCATTTGACATCATTACAGAAATGAGACAATTTAATATTTTAATATATTCATGCCACTGGGCCTACCCATGCTTTTCACAAACACCTATTTGGGGGATGTTAAAGTGTGAAAAAATATATTGTATGAACCAAGAATGAACAATTTCATGGTCAAGGCATAGAAAGTATAATTGAGAAATTACAAGTTTGGACAGTCTAGTTCAGTGTTTCTCAACCTTGGTAGCTTTAAGCTAAATGGACTTCAACTCCCAGAATTCCCTAGCCAACTTCTGTCCCCAGTGCTGACTGGGGAATTCTGGGATTTGTAGTCCACACATTTTAAAGGTCGAATCTGATCATCAGCTGGGCAGTAAATAAATGAATAATGAAGTACTAGACATGCAAACCTAAGGAGTGTGGTACCTTGTAAACTGGACAATGGCCTCACATAATCCAACATTTCTGATTTTTTCATTTTTCTCTGCTTCATTCGGGTGATAGAAGAGAATCTTTTTTTCTTCCTGAGAAATGAAACATCTAATTCATTATTTTATATATATCTGTGCAGCACCTTTAAATACAAAGCCTTCCCAACTTACTGCATTTTACATACTAACCTATTTTAAATTAATTCACCAGTCTATGAATAGAGCCCTTAAAAGATGCAGGGCTAAAATGTTAAGCGTCAACTATAGCAAGAACCGTTTTTCCCGAAACGCCATCACTCTGCTAAACAAATAATTCCCTCAACACTGTGAAACTATTCACTAATGCTGCATTACTATTACTATTATTCTTCTCATCGTTCCTATCGCCCATCTCCTCCCACTTATGACCGTATGACTGTAAACTGTTGCTTGTATCCTTACGATTTATATTAATATTGATTGTTTCCTGATTGCTTATTTGTACCCTATGATAATCATTAAGTGTTGTACTTCACGATTCTTTTATGTACACTGAGAGCATCTGCATCAAAGGCAAATTCCTTGTGTGTCCAATCACATTTGGTCAATAAAATAATTCTTTTCTATTCTATTGTCTATTCTATTCTATTGCATATTCTATTCTTTTCTATTGTATATTCTATTCTGTTGTATATTCTATTCTATTCTATATTCTATTGCAGTGTTTCCCAACCTTGGCAACTTGAAGATATCTGGACTTCAACTCCCAGAATTCCCCAGCCAGCATCTTCAAGTTGCCAAGGTTGGGAAACACTGTTCTATTGTATATTCTATTCTATTCTATTCTATTCTATATGCACTGGCTGCCGATTGGTTTCCAGTCACAATTCAAAGTGTTGGTAATGACCTTTAAAGCCCTTCATGGCATTGGACCAGAATACCTCTGGAACCGCCTTCTACCGCACGAATCCCAGCGGCCGATAAGGTCCCACAGAGTTGGCCTTCTCCGGGTCCCGTTGACCAAACAATGTCGTTTGGCGGGCCCCAGGGGAAGAGCCTTCTCTGTGGCAGCCCCGGCCCTCTGGAATCAACTCCCCCTGGAGATTAGAACTGCTCCCACCCTCCTTGTCTTTCGCAAGTTACTCAAGACCCACCTATATTGCCAGGCATGGGGGAACTAAGACATCTCCCCCAGGCTTTTTTATATTTCATGTTTGGTATGTATGTGCTGTATGGTTTTTAACAGTTGGGGTTTTTTAATATAATTTTTATTATTAGATTTGTTCCATTGTTATACTGTTTTTATTACTGTTGTGAGCCGCCCCGAGTCTTCGGAGAGGGGCGGCATACAAATCTAATAAATTATTATTACTATTACTATTACTATTACTATTATAATATTATATTCTACTCTAAAGTGGCCAAGGTTGGACCGCCCCTGTCCTCTTGCCATCCCGGCCCAGTGGCTGTCCAGTCTCTTCTTAAGAGCCTCCAAAGTGATGGAGCACCCACAAGTTCCTTTAGCTATTGCAACTGTACAAATAGTCCCATACAACAACAACAACCCGCCCGCTTCTATGTCTCTCCAGTCAGTTTACACAAAACACATACAAAGAAAAACACAATATCCCCTCACACCCGCAATTGTGCATCCCCCCCAGGACCCACCCACCCAAAGCCGTGCAGGCCCTCCCTCCCTCCTGCCGGCTGGGCCTCCCCGTCTGTTCCCTCAGTTTGGCAGTCAGAGCCACCCCCGAGGAAGGCCCTGCCGGGTCCTCCGCCTCCCCCGCCCGGCCGCCCTCGGTGGGTGTCCCGGCTCTCGTTTCTCCGTGTCGCGCTCGCCCACCTCGCCCTCTCGCGAGCCCAGCCGCGGGTTGTACACGAAGAAGCCGAGCAGGGACGGCGCCAGCAACTTCTCCGACCCGGCTCCCGACTCTGCCGCCGCGGCTGCCATCCTGCCGGGGAGGCGGAGCACGGCGGTCTCGGGCAGCCGCGGGGCGGCCGCCTTCGCTTCTTTCCAAGGCCGCCTCTCCGGGCCGCGGCCTAGCCGCCGTCTGGAACCCCGGCCTCGCGTGGCCCACCCGGCCGCTGCGCGCGCGCGCCCCCACGGGTCGAAAGGGGGGCGTCTGAGGCAGGCAGGCCGAGCCCGGAGCGAGCGAGGGGAAGCGGGAGAATGCGGTCGCCGCGGGATTGCTCCGGAAGGGAAGGGAAGGCCTGCGACGCCCAGTTCTGCCCTGCCTTTGCCATTAATAAATTCTATTAAAAGTTTTAAAGTGGACATAAAAACCTAAGAGGAAGAAGCGAGAGCGGTCGGGAGAGAAAGAAGGAGAAGAAAGAAAGAAAGACAGAGAAAGGGAGGAGGGAAAGCAGGCGAAAGAAAAAAAGAAGGAAGGGAAGAAAGATAGATAAAAGGAGGAAGGAAAGAAGGAGAAAGAAGAAAGAAAAAATGGAAGGAAAGAAAGGAGAAGAAAGAGCAAGACAGAAAGGGAGGAAGGAAAGAAGGAGAAATAAGAAATTAAAGAAAGAGATAGAGAAAGGGAGGAAGAAGGAAAGAAGGCGAAAGAAAAGAGAAGGAAGGAAGAAAGGAGAAGAAAGAAAGACAGAGAAAGGGAGGAAGGAAAGAAGGAGAAAAAAGAAAGAAAGATAGAGAAAGGGAGGAAGGAAAGAAGGAGAAAGAAAGGAACGGAAGGAAAGAAAGAAAGGAGAAGAAAAAGCAAGACAGAGATAAAGGGAGGAAGGAAAGAAGGAGAAATAAGAAAAGAAAGAAAGAGATAGAGAAAGGGAGGAAGAAAAGAAGAAAGAAAAAAGGAACAGAAGGAAAGAAAGAAAGGAGAAGAAAAAGCAAGACAGAGATAAAGGGAGGAAGGAAAGAAAGAAGCATTGAAAGAAAGAAAAAAAGAAAGAAGCCTTGAGAGAAGGAAGAGAATTTCCAAATATCCTTTGGAGCAAATATTTATTTATTTATTTTATTCAATTTTTATGCCGCCCTTCTCCTTAGACTCAGGACGGCTTACAACATGTTAGCAATGCAGAATTTATGGAATTGTTTAAAAAGCTCATTTTTTACCTTTACCATTTATATTTATGTATATGTGTGTGGGTGTGGGTGTATTTATACATTCATACATACATACATACTTAGATTTCATGGGTATAGGTATTAGCATATTTGGGTCTTTTCCTGGGTAAGATTGATAGAATCTTGACGACATTTCGATGAATATTTCTTTGTTTGTTTGTTTATTTGTTTGTTTGTTTATTTTATTGGATTTGTATGCCGCCCCTCTCCGTGGACTCGGGGCGGCTAACAACAGTAATAAAAACAGCATATAACAATCCAATATATATATGTATATATACTGCTCAAAAAAATAAAGGGAGTACAGTACTCAAATAACACATCCTAGATCTGAATGAATGAAATATTCTCATTGAATATTTCATTTGCACAACTATTCCATTTGCACAACAGCAGGTGAAATTGATTGTCAATCAGTGTTGCTTCCTAAGTGGACAGTTTAATTTCATAGGAGTTTGATTTACTTGGAGTTATATTGTGTTGTTCAAGAGTTCCCTTTAATTTTTTGAGCAGTATATATTCATCAGTCACGACTCATCAGTGGTTTTTTTTCTTTTTCATTCAGAAAGTTTATTATTATTATTATTATTATTATTAATTAGATTTGTATGCCGCCCCTCTCCGTAGAGTTATAAGGGGTTTCCTGCCAAAAATAAATGTAAACATTATTTCCTATAATCAAGGCAGTTAATTTAATTGTCTTTGCAATAATAGGGGTTAATGATGTGTTATAAACTATGGCTTCTGCCTTTTAGGGTCAGTCATCAGCTAGCAGAGATCCAATAGAGAAAAGCATTGCTCCATTTCCTTACAATCTTTGTTGTCAGTTGTAGTCTGTATTGTGATTGGGACTTCCATACAGTTTCAATAAAATATAGTTTGAAAAAAGAACCGAGTCGAGGAAAGTGGAATTCAAACACGTTTATTTCTGTGCAAAAGCGAATTGTAGCTGCTTACAATTTTGAATGCGAAAGGTAAGATTTATATCAGATTATTCAATTTCGAATGCGAAAGATTTATCAGATTTTTATACTGTGCGTAAGTAGACAAGGTTACAATTTCATTCATTGGTTATTTACCACTTCCCAAATTTACTTACTATGCCTAAGCTCACATCTACAGCAATCCTCAAAGTAATGACCATATATGAGCTCAAAATGCCTGTGGCTAAACAAGGCACTTGTTCAATTAGTTCTGACCCATTTTGCGATCACTCTTGCCACGGTTGTTAAGTGAATCACAGCAGTTGTTGAGTTAGTAATACAGTTCAGTCAATCTGGCTTCCGCATTGACTTTGCTTGTCAGAAGATTGCAAAAGAGGGTCACATGACCCCAGGACACTTTAATGGGCCAGATTATTCGTTGGACCGCCTTCTGCTCTATGAATCCCAGTGACCGGTTAGGTCCCAAAGAGTTGGCCTTCTCCAGGTCCCGTCAACCAGACAATGTCGCTTGGCGGGGCCTAGGGGAAGAGCCTTCTCTGTGGGGGCCCCAGCCCTCTGGAATTAACTACCCCTGGAGATTCGCATTGCCCCCACCCTCCTTGTCTTCTGCAAGGGTCTCAAGACTCACGTCACCAGGCTTGGGGCAATTAAATCTAGAACCCCCCTTTGGCCAATCATTGTGATGTATGACTGTGATTTGAATTTGTTGTTTGATATTTAATATACAGTACAGTATTGGGTTTTTTAGCTTACATAGTATTCGTTTGTTTGGTTGTTTGGTTGTTTGGTTGGTTTTTATGCCGCCCTTCTACTTAGACTCAGGACAGCTTACAACATGTTAGCAAAAGCACTTTTTAACAGAGCCAGCCTATTGCCCCCACAATCCAGGTCCTCATTTTTCCTACCTCGAAAGGATGGAAGGCTGAGTCAACCTTGAGCCGGCGATGAGATTTGAACCGCTGACCTACAGATCTACAGTCAGCTTTAGTGGCCTGCAGTACAGCACTCTACCTGCTGCGCCACCTCTGTATTCACTGTTTTATATTGTATGCTGTGAGCCGCCCTGAGTCTTTGGAGAGGGGCAGCATACAAATATAATAAATAATAATAATAACTGTCATAAATATGAGCCAATTCCCAATTTTGATCACATGAGAGGGATGAGGCAACAGTTGTAAGTGTGAAAAACAGCCATAAGTCACTTTTTTCAGCGCCATTGTAAATTTAAACGGTCACCAAATGAATTGTTGTAAGTCAAGGACTATATATCCAAAAATCTTCATTTGGGTCTAGAGGCCACAGCAGAGATGCTGGCAGGCCACTTGGGGTGAACGACGGGCTTAGTTTTTATTTTTCCCCACCTCCCCTTGTGTATAATATCTGAAATGGCAAAAGGTTTTTTTAGGGTTAAATAAGGTTCAGGAGGGAATTGTTTTTAATAGGAAAGTGAACACAAGAACAAGGGGACACAATCTGAGGTTAGTTGGGGGGAAGATCAGAAACAATGTGAGAAAATATTTCACAGAAAGAGTAGTAGACCCTTGGAACAAACTTCCAGCAGACGTGGTTGGTAAATCCACAGTAACTGAATTTAAACATGCCTGGGATAAACATATATCCATTGTAAGATGAAATACAGGAAATAGTATAAGGGCAGACTAGATGGACCATGAGGTTTTTTTCTGCCGTCAGTCTTCTATGTTTCTATGTTTCATCCTGACTTAGAATGACAGATGCCGCTATTCAAAGAGGAACATCTGGCTGTCGTACCAAAGAGACAACGACTCTGAAATTATCTTTCATTTGGTAGCTTGAGAGAATTAACCTTTGGAAATTGGACAGGTAGTCCTCAAGATGGGACATGTTCACAGTTACAGCAGAGGTCCCCAAATGACATTATGACCCTGTTTCAATGTTAACAACGGCTGCAATGCCTCTGTGGTCATCCTTATGACCTGTCAAAGGGATGTTGCACAGCCCCTGCCTCTTCATCCCACGAAATGGGAAGGGGGGCACAGAATGGGGGCACAGAATGTTTTTTGGGGGGTTGGTGGAGGCCTTGGGAGGTCTACACTAGGCCTCCAAGGGCTTCCCCAACCCTGAAGCATCCCATGCTTCTCTTAATGATCCATGTGTTTGTTTAATGATTCATTGAGGAGAACAGGGACATGGGGTCCGCTTCAACTAACAACAGTCACACAACCGTAATAGGCAGGCTCCATTATGGCAGTATCTTGAGGACTAGCTGCAGTAGCACACTACCGAATAGGAGGCAAAGCATAACAAAGGATCCTTGGATTTGAAAGTTTCAAGAGAACGCTTTTGGGGCAGCAGAAGTTCTTCCATCACGCGAGCCACCTCTGGTCCTTTAGGACTGTACCATCTCCCGGAATTCTGCAACAATAGGAAATAGGAAAGTGAACACAAGAACAAGGGGACACAATCTGAAGTTAGTTGGGGGAAAGATCAAAAGCAACATGAGAAAATATTATTTTACTGAAAGAGTAGTAGATCCTTGGAACAAACTTCCAGCAGACGTGGTTGGTAAATCCACAGGAACTGAATTTAAACATGCCTGGGATAAACATATATCCATCCTAAGATAAAATACAGGAAATAGTATAAGGGCAGACTAGATGGACCATGAGGTCTTTTTCTGCCGTCAGACTTCTATGTTTCTATGTAACAAAAGGAGAAGCAGTTGGAAGATCCTGAGTGGACTTCTCTACCATTCTTCAGTTAGAAGTGTTGGAGTTGAAGTACACACACACACACACACAAACACACATGTAGGTTTCAGCATACAGTGATACCTTGTCTTACAGACTTAATTGGTTCTGGGATGAGGTTCTTAAGGTGAAAAGTTTGTAAAACGAAACAGTGTTTCCCATAGGAATCAATAGAAAAGCGATTAATGTGTGCAAGCCCAAAATTCACCCCTTTTGCCAGTCGAACCGCCTGTTTTTGCACTGCTGGGATTTCCCTGAGGCTCCCCTCCATGGGAATCCCCACCTCCGGATGTGTGTGTTTTTGCGATGCTGCAGGGGAATCCCAGCATCGCAAAAACGAGCGCTTGGCTGGCAACGGAAGTCTAGAGGTGGGGTTTCCCAGCGAGGGGAGCCTCAGTGAAATCGCAGCATCGCAAAAACACCAAAGTCCATAAAACCCCAACTCTGGACCTCTGTGTTTTTGCGATGCTGCGATTTCACTGAGGCTCCCCTCGCTGGGAAACCCCACCTCTAGACTTCCGTTGCCAGCCAAGCGCTCGTTTTTGCGATGCTGGGATTCCCCTGCAGCATCGCAAAAACACACACGTCCGGAGGTGGGGTTTCCCATAGAGGGGAGCCTCAGGAAAATCCCAGCAGCGCAAAAATGGGTGCTTCGCTGGCAACTGAAGTCTGGAGGCGGGGCATCCCAGCGGCGGCGGTGGGTTTGTAAGGTGAAAATAGTTTGTAAGAAGAGGCAAAAAGTTTGTATGACGAGGCATTTGTAATATGAGGTATCACTGTATTTGGGTATTTTCCTGTGTAGGATTGATAGAATCTTGGTGATGTTTGGAAAAATCGCCAAGATTCTCTCAATCTTACATTGGAAAAGTCCCAAATACACTAAGACCTACATACCTATGCCCGTGAAAATTTAAGAAAACACACACACATATACACATAGATACATACATGTTTTCATATTATTTGGGGGAGTTTGTATTTTAATATTGGGAATAAAATAAAAAAAATGCTTAAAAAAATAAAAAAGAGAGGCCATTGTTGACTTTGCTAGACTTTTTCAATGCCCATTGTTGGAAATGGGCTACAGAGGAACTTTTTCTTCACCAAGGGCAGAATTTGAATTCTCTCCCTTTTTCTTCGCCCTGCCTCCTACATAAACCTCCTCTGTTGAAGATAACGGATAAAACTAAGGCACTTTGAAGGAACAGGAGATGACCTAAATCAGTGTTTCCCAACCTTGGCAACTTGAAGATATCTGGACTTCAACTCCCAGAATCCCCCAGCCAGCATTTGCTGGCTGGGGAATTCTGGGAGTTGAAGTCCAAATATCTTCAAGTTGCCAAGGTTGGGAAACACTGACCTAGATGACTCTAGAACAGGGATAGGCAAACCTGGCTCTTCTATGACTTTTGGACTTCAACTCCCAGAATTCCTGAGCCAATCACGCTAGATTAGGGATTCTGGGAGTTGAAGTCCACATATCATAGAAGAGCCAACTTTGCCTACCTCTGCTCAAGATCTCATTCCACAGCTTGGCTTGCTATTAGTCATGCGGTCGTCTCAAACATTTGCCCAGTTCCCATTTCGGCTAGGAGCTCCTCCATAGATGGTGCCTGGAGCAATGACCCCATTCCTCCCTCAAAAAAGACCCATCTATCAATTGTGTTTCCTTCAAGAGGGGACAGAAAAAATCCGAGTCAACCAACTCATACCGTCAGCTCCCACTTTCCCATCTCCATCGTGGTCTCCTGCCGCCATAAATTTTTCGATTTCTGTCGCTGTTAAGAAGCGAGCCCCGGGCTGAAATCTCTGGAGGAAGTATCTAGATTGAGGAGAAGAAAAGCAATTCTTATGGTGACATTAAAACAGAAACATAGAAGATTGACGGCAGAAAAAGACCTCCTGGTCCATCTAATCTGCCCTTATATTATTTCCTGCTTTTTATCTTAGGATGGATATATGTTTATCCCAGGCATGTTTAAATTCAGTTCCTGTGGATTTACCAACCACGTCTGCTGGAAGTTTTGTTCCAAGCATCTACTACTCTTTCAGTAAAATAATATTTTCTCAGTTGCTTCTGATCTTTTCCCCCAACTAACCTCAGATTGTGCCCCCTTGTTCTTGTGTTCACTTTCCTATTAAAAACACTTCCCTCCCGAACCTTATTTAACCCTTTAACATATTTAAATGTTTCGATCATGTCCCCCCTTTTCCTTCTGTCCTCCAGACTATACAGATTGAGTTCATTAAGTCTTTCCTGATAAGTTTTATGCTTAAGACCTTCCACTATTTTTGTAGCCCGTTTTTGGACCCGTTCAATTTCATCAATATTCTTGTGATATTCTTTTGAGCCGAGTTTTTAAATTTTATTTTACTTTTATTTTATTAGATTTATAAGCCACCCTTTCGTGATGGACTTGCCATAGGTTGACCATCACGGCCCTAGGTCATTTGGCATTTTGTCTTCAGAGAGGGGCGGCATACAAATGTAATAAATAATAATAATAATAATAATAATAATTATTATTATTATTATTATTATTATTATTATTATTATTATTATTATTACTATTACTATTACTATTACTATTATTATTATTATTTTATTTGGCTTTCCACTACATAGAAACATAAAAACATAGAAGTCTGACGGCAGAAAAAGACCTCATGGTCCATCTAATCTGCCCTTATACTATTTTCTGTATTTTATCTTAGGATGGATATATGTTTATCCCAGGCATGTTTAAATTCAGCTCCTGTGGATTTATCTACTACGTCTGCTGGAAGTTTGTTCCAAGGATCTACTACTCTTTCACTACATCTTTTATCAAACGTTACTATATCATGTGGGTGGAGCCAGGAGTTCAAGAAATATTGTTACACGCATAAAAAGGTTTTCAGTTCAAAGATCTTTGCCTTTTTACACCAGAAGTTTTCTCATTGTGTAGATGCAATTTTAAATGAGAAACCAGAGACCATTTCAGACAATCCTTTCAAGAAGCAAAGTCCATAGACTTGGGGTTCCTCCCGCATCAATTAAAAACAACCGGGATTGGATTTACAGCACACAGAATATATTTAAAGAAAGAGAGAAGAAAATTGCAGCCCTTCCTTACTTTAACTCCTCTTCTTCAATAAACCCACTCTGGTTGCGGTCTAAAATTTGGAAAATATCCTTGATTTGGGAGGCGCTCTTTTTGGACAGCCCAATAAGCTGGAAGAATTTTCTGTAGTTGAAACTATCTGGAGCTAGGAAGAGAAGAAGGAGAAGAAAAAGGACCATTGTGAAGTAGAACTTTGGAGAAAGGAGGATCACTTATCCCCTTCCTCCTTCTTGCACCATCCTGGTCTTATATCTAGACCGAGTAAGAGAATAACAGAGTTGGAAGGGACCTTGGAGATCTAGTCCAACCTCCTGCTCAATCCCGAGACCCTATAACACTTCCAACAAATGCCAAATAAATAACAATAGAGTTGGAAGGGACCTTGGAGGTCTTCTAGTCCAACCCCCTGCCTAGGCAGGAAACCCTACACTATTTCAGACAGGTGGTTATCCAACATCAGTGTTGGAGCATTCACAACTTCTGGAGGCAAGCTGTTCCACAGATTAATTGTTCTCATTGTCAGGAAATTTCTCCTTAGTTCTAAGTTGCTTCTCTCCTTGTTTAATTCCTACCCATTGCTTCTTGTTCTACCCTCAGATGCTTTGAAGAATAGGTTGACTCCTTCTTTGTGTCAACCCCTGAGATACTGGAAGACTGCTATCATGTCTCCCCTGGTCCTTGGCTGTCCAATCTCTTCTTTAAAAGCCTCCAGCGATGGAGCATTCATAACTTCTGGAGACAAGCAATTCTACTGATTATTTTTTCTCCCTGTCAAGAAATTCCTCCTTAGTTCTAGGTTGGTTCTCTTCTTGATTAGTTCCATGTATTGTTTCTTATCCTGCCTTCTGCTGCTTTGAAAAATAGGTTGACCCCTCTTCTTTGTGGAAGCCCCTTAGATATTGGCAGACTGCTATCCCATCACCCCTAGTCCTTCTTTCCATTAAACTGGTCATACCCAAATCCTTCCTATGTTTTAACCTCCAGACCAGCCCCCTAATCACCTTTGTTGCTGTTGTTTTGTTATATATATTCAATTAGTAAACGTGCTCAGTTTATAAAACCACCTCTATGTGCAAGACAATTCCCTCAACACTGTCAAACTTTTTACTAAGCCATCGTGGGGCTTCCTAGATTCGCCCACGTTTCTGCAACACTCCGCGGCCTTCATTAGCTGCCGATCGGTTTCCGGTCACAATTCAAAGTGTTGGTAATGACCTTTAAATCCCTGCATGGCATTGGGCCAGAATACATCCGGAACCGCCTTCTACCGCACGAATCCCAGCGGCCGATAAGGTCCCACAGAGTTGGCCTTCTCCGGGTCCCGTCGACCAAACAATGTCGTTTGGCGGGCCCTAGGGGAAGAGCCTTCTCTGTGGCGGCCCCGGCCTTCTGGAACCAACTCCCCCCAGAGATTAGAACAGCCCCCACCCTCCTTGTCTTTCGCAAATTACTTAAGACCCACCTTTGTCACCAGGCATGGGGGAGTTAAGTTATCCTTTCCCCCTAGGCTACTACAAGTTATGCATGGTATGTTTGTGTGTATGTTTGGTTTTTTATAATAAGGGTTTTTTAGTTGTTTTTATTAATTGGATTGTTCATGTTGTTTTACCACTGTTGTTAGCCGCCCCGAGTCTGCGGAGAGGGGCGGCATACAAATTCAATAAATAAATAAACAAGTCTGCACTTCTATTTCTACTAGTTTGTTCTCATCATTCCTATCACCCTTTTCCTCCCACTTAGGACTGTATGACTGTAACTTGTTGCTTGTATCCTAAGATTTTTATTAATATTGATTGCTTCTTCGTTGCTTATTTGACCCCTATGACAATCATTGTGTTGTACTATGTGATTCTCGACAAATCTATATTTTCTTTTATGTACACTGAGAGCATATGCACCAAGACAAATTCCTTGTGTGTCCAATCACACTTGGCCAATAAAGAATTCTATTCTATTCTATTCTATTCTATTCTATTCTGACAAATAGACTTTGTTTGCACAGATACACTTCTTCCAACATGCTAAAATCAATCTTGTAGACAACAACCACACACACAAAAGATAAAAAACAAAAAAACATAGACTGACAATTTTAAAAAGTCAACATTTGAAAGTCAACTTCTGGGTACAAGCCTACAGTCTTCAACTCTTATTAGGAATAAAAATGATTAGTTGCACATCCTGCTAGAACTATAATAGAAACATCTCAATTCAAGAGGTAGTGTTGGACAAACATTAATAAAGAGGCCACCCTCCTGACCCAATTTTGAAAGGATCACGACATATTTTATGTGCAAGACATCTTCTAAATTGGTGGTCTAATATTTACTTAGTTGCCAGACCCATCCTGTGTATAGATGCTGGAAATTCAACTCTATTTGTAAATTTCTGAATCAAAAACTCACAAAAACAGATTGCATCTGAGCTTTTGGTCAGATCTAGTAAAACAACTCTTAATTTATTTACCCCAATGTCATACAAATCTAATAAATGAATAAATAAAATCTTACCTTGACAATCTTGGAGTGCGGCAGCAATATCCGAAGGACTGAGTAAGTCACTTAGGCTCATATTGGATTCTGCCAAAGGAAGGTATAGCAAAGCAGTATTGTAAGGAGAGAAAAAGCAGTATTTTCACTAAGCAGCATAAGAGAAATAAGAATAAAAAGAAGAAACAACCTCTTACAAACCTCTTACAAACTGCCTTACAAGTGTCTACAGCTTGGTGTGTCAAAATTCGCCAAAAAACCCAGCATAACTCGGGTGGTATGTCACCTTGAGAAAAAACCCATAATTTTGTGCTAAAAGTGTCTGGTAACCGATTCCAGGCATTCCAAATTTCCTGTTCATAGTGGCACTCCCTCTTGATTCTCCAAGAGGCACCTTTCTAGATTCTCAAGCTTTGACCCCAAGTCAACAAACAAGCTTCGCCGAGTCTTATTTTAACTTTGCAGAATACTGTAGTCCCCAGACTCTTTTTAAAAAAAAAACTCCTGCAGGAGAGTGCGGGGCGCCCTTGCCCCAAAGACTCACTGAAACGGCGAATTCTCACATGAATTACAGGTTATTTCCAGAAGCCTGGGACAGATATCCTTGCAAAGGTTTGACAGAAAAAGCAAGCAAAGAGCAAACTTCAAAAGAAGGGAAAAGACGGGAGGGAAGGAGGATGCAAAAGGAGGAAGGGAGGGAGGGAGGAAGGAAGGAGGGAGAGAGAGAGAAAGGGGCTCTTTGGAAGGAACAGGTTTCGTTCTAATGGAAAGAATCGGCTCACCCAATGAAAGGGAACGCGAAGCGACGATATTTCTTCATCTGGAAAAATGGACACCTGACTTCCTTAATGGCCGCGTGTCACTGAAAATGGCTACGCGTGTCAGTGTTGACACGCGTGTCATAGGTTCGCCATCACTGGTCTACATAAACAGTGTAATCATTCATCAATCATTCTTGTTTTTACCTATCATATTGAAATCTTCCTTCCTTCCTTCCTTCCTTCCTTCCTTCCTTCCTTCCTTCCTTCCTTCCTTCCTTCCTTCCTTCCTTCCTCTCTCCAAGCATTAGATTAAGTACCATAGTATTTCAGCTTTGTAGTTCATCCAAGTCATAACAATTTCATCACAATTAAGAACGGAGGAACTTTTGTGATATGCTTTTTTTTTTTTTTGTATGCGTCTCCTTCACACAATTCCTTGAAGGCAGATTACAAACCCCATTTTATAAGGGCTGATCTCTACTTTCCACTTACCGTACTTTCCCCTGTATGGAGTCGCAGAAGCAGGGACAACGGAGCTCCCAAACGCAAACAATTTCTAGCAAGGTGGCACCTTTGGCAAACGTTTCCCTATCTAATTTATATAAGATTCAATGAGTGACAATAGCTACTTGGGTTACCTTTTTGAGGATAAGATGCTCCATTTGAGAATGTGCTCAGGTGTCGCGTTTAACTAATGAACTAGGTTTTGTCTTCCCCCGCCTATTTATACCCAAGGAGAATAGGACGGGGAGAACTCAATGCTACTAGAAGCAACACGTTGACATTTATGGGGAAAGAAATTATAATACTAAAACAAACTGCTAGAAAATGAGAGAAGAAGTTGCAATTTTCTATCTATCCATCCATCCATCCATCCATCCATCCATCCATCCATCCATCCATCCATGCATCTATACACTGGTCAAAAAAATAAAGGGAACACTCAAATAACACATCCTATAAATGAAATATTCCCATTGAATACTTTGTTCTGTACAAAATTGAATGTGCTGACAACAAAATGAAATTGATTGACGATCAGTGTTGCTTCCTAAGTGGACAGTTTGATTTCACAGAAGTTTGATTTACTTGGAGTTATATTGTATTGTTTAAGCGTTCCCTTTATTTTTTTGAGCAGTGTATTTCTATGCCACCTCACTCCCTGGGACCATTGACCTCGGAGGAATGATTAGTGAGGTCAGCCCATGAATGTATGGATGATTGTAACCAGTGAATATATATATTCTACGTAGCTTCTGCTCCGGCAATCACACTACTCACAAGAGCCTACAAAACTTTTGCCAGACCCATCCTAGACTACTGCTCATCTGTCCGGAACCCATACCACATCTCAGACATCAACACCCTTGAAAATGTCCAAAGATATTTCACCAGAAGAGCCCTTCACTCCTCCACTCGAAACAGAATATCCTACGAAAATAGACTAACAATCCTGGGCCTAGAAAGCCTAGAACTACGGTGCCTAAAACACGATTTGAGTATTGCCCACAAGATCATATGCTGCAACGTCCTACCGGTCAATGACTACTTCAGCTTCAATCGCAACAACACAAGAGCACGCAACAGATTCAAACTTAATACGAACCGCTCCAAACTTGACTGTAAAAATATGATTTCAACAATCGAGTTGTCGAAGCGTGGAACTCATTACCGGACTCAATTGTGTCAACCCCTAACCCCCAACATTTCTCCCTTAGACTCTCCACGATTGACCTCTCCAGGTTCCTAAGAGGTCAGTAAGGGGTGTACATAAGTGCACTGGTGTGCCTTTCGTCCCCTGTCCAATTGTCTTTCCTTTCTCTCACTTATCATATATATTCTCTTCCTTTCATATATCCTCTCCTCTAAGTTCACTTTTACCCTTATATATATTATCACATGTCTATTTTTCTTCCTATGTATTTGTGTATTGGACAAATGAATAAATAAATAAAATAAATAAATAAATAAAAAAAATTCTATCTATCCATCCATCCATCCATCCATCTATACACTGGTCAAAAAAATAAAGGGAACACTCAAATAACACATCCTAGATCTGAATGAATGAAATATTCCAATTGAATACTTTGCTCTGTACAAAATTGAATGTGCTGACAACAAAATGAAATTGATTGTCAACCAGTGTTGCTTCCTAAGTGGACAGTTTGATTTCACAGAAGTTTGATTTACTTGGAGTTATATTGTGTTGTTCAAGTGTTCCCTTTATTTTTTTGAGCAGTGTATTTCTATGCCACCCCACTCCCTGGGAGCATTGACCTCGGACAAGGCAGTTAATATATTTATAGCCGACAACTATATTCTGTATGTGTTAAATGTATTTTTAGCTGGAATTTTTAAAATTAAGGGAGACTAGGATGGTCCCATTTCGGCCTTATTAGGCCTCACCCAGTAAAGAAAGGGTGTGGCTAGCTGATGAGGCCTAATAAGGCCGAAATGGGACCATCCTAGTCTCCCTTAATTTTAAAAATTCCAGCTAAAAATACATTTAACATATATATATATATATATATATATATATATATATATATATATATATATATATATATATATAAATAAAAGTTTTATTTGTAGACATGACACACAAAGCAAAGATATTTAAAAACATTGGACATTTGTGTGGCAAACATTTCTTATTGTGCTCACAACCTATTACACAACTATTTTTCATATTTATTGTTGACCGGTCGTATACATTGATCTTATTTATATATCTAATCCTATATCTATTCTCCCTTAATCCATTTGTCACCAAGAAATATCTTTATTTTTTTTTAAAAAAAACAAAACCTTTTCACTCCTACAACTATTGTTTTGACGAAATGTACATTTATTACTTTGAAAATGTTAGAAGTTTTCAATCAGATACCAGAACAAGCAAAAATGCCGAAATCACGGGAGGAAGCTTACATCACACTGATACCCAAAGACGGGAATGGAGTGTGTGAGGAACTGGCGTTTTAAGCGAAGAGCATTTGGAGTAAAGGTCCACCATGGTGGCCATGAGCCAAATTTCAAAAGGAATACATTTATTAGGAGCAACATTCCAGCAAATACTCCGAGGGATGGATGGGAGGGAGGAAGAAAGGAGAGATTAGATTAGATTAGATTTATTGGATTTATATGCCGCCCCTCTCCACAGACTCAGGGCGGCTCACAACAATGGCAAAACAGTACATAATGACAAATCCAATACCCACCAATCCAATTACAATTTTAGGCTAAAAAATTCATAAAAACAACCCCAGAATATATAAAAACAAGCACACAATCAATCAAACACCAGAACAACATGG
Organism: Erythrolamprus reginae; assembly: GCF_031021105.1. Lineage (NCBI taxonomy): Eukaryota > Metazoa > Chordata > Lepidosauria > Squamata > Dipsadidae > Erythrolamprus > Erythrolamprus reginae. The sequence continues at coordinate 50,686,137 of NC_091958.1, forward strand.
GCAAGGAGGAGATGTTTCAGTTCCCCCATGCCTGACGGCAGAGGTGGGTTTAAAGGAGTTTGCGAAAGGCAAGGAAGGTGGGGGCAATCCTAATCTCAAGGGGGAGCTGGTTCCAGGGGGTCGGAGCCACCACAGAGAAGGCTCTTCCCCTGGGTCCCGCCAGAGGGATGAGGGAGAGAGGAAGGAAGGAGAGAGGAGGGAGAGAGGAAGGAAGGAAGCAGAGAGGGAGTAGGGAGGAAGAAAGGGAGGAAGGAAGGAGAGAGGGAGAGAGGGAGGGAGGAAGGAGAGAGGGAGGAAGGAGAGGGAGGGAGGGAGGAAGGAGAGAGGGAGGAAGGAAGGAGAGAGGGAGGAAGGAGAGAGGGAGAGAGGGAGGAAGAAAGGAGGGAGGAAGGAAGGAGAGGGAGAGAGGAAGAAAGGAGGGAGGGAGGAAGGAAGGAGAGAGGAAGAAAGGAGGGAGGGAGGAAGGAGAGAGGGAGGAGGGAGAGATGGAGGAAGGAAGGGAGGAAAGAGAGGAAGGAAGGGAGAGAGGAAGGAAGGTGATTCCACATGGATAACACATAGAGGTCTTACCTGATTAACTTGGATTCTGGCAGTGTAAGGAACAGCTGTGGTATTTATCATGTAGGTGTCTTTTAAAACGTGCATATATGTGGTACGGGAGATATATGGCATTGTGGGTTTGATTGACATAGGCCCTTCACAAGGTCTGTGCAGAGATAATGAGGAAGGACACCTCCCAGATGGCTGTAGAGGTAATCATCCCCTCCTGGAGACGCTTATCTTATCTTAACAAGGACTCAAGATTTCCAAACTTAGAGAATGGCTTCTTCAGAACCATGTTGGTCTCAGCCATGTCTCGGGCATGTCCGGTGCTCCCATGTCCAGTGTCCTTTGCAATGCATTTTGCTGGTTTTCTTGCAGATGTTTTGTTACCCCAAGCAAGGTGTGTGGTTTTTTTTTAAGCAAAAGCATTGCTTTCATTTCTTGTTTTATGTGTTTTAGTCCCAAGAAAATGCCACCGTCCCTTTCCGAACAGTTTGGAAAAAAATGGGATCAAACATTTTTATTGATTTTTATTGATTTATTTGTTTGTCAAAGCATGTACAAGATAGCAGGTATGGTATAAACATAAACAAAAGCCAAGTAGGTATAGGTAAATCTGGACAATCTGGACTTACCTCTCCAGAAGAGAAAGATTTAGGGGTAGTGATTTCTGATAGTCTCAAAATGGGTGAACAGTGCGGTCAGGCGGTAGGGAAAGCAAGTAGAATTCTTGGCTGTAGAGCTAGAGGTATAACAAGCAGGAAGAGGGAGATTGTGATCCCACTGTATAGAGCGCTGGTGAGACCCCAATTGGAATACTGTGTTCAGTTCTGGAGACCTCACCTATAAAAAGATATGGATCAAATTGAACGGGTCCAAACACGGGCTACAAAAATGGTGGAAGGTCTTAAGCAATAAAACTTATCAAGAAAGACTTCATGAACTCAATCTGTAGAGTCTGGAGGACAGGAGGGAAAGGGGGGACACGATCGAAACATTTAAATATGTCAAAGGGTTAAATAAGGTTCAGGAGGGAAGTGTTTTTAATAGGAAAGTGAACCCAAGAACAAGGGGGAACAATCTGAGGTTAGTTGGGGGAAAGATCAGAAGCAAGAGGAAAAAATATTATTTTACTAAAAGAGTAGTAGATGCTTGGAACAAATTTGCAGCAGACGTGGTTGGTAAATCCACAGTAACTGAATTTAAACATGCCTGGGATAAACATCGATCCATCCTAAGATAAAATGCAGGAAATAGTATAAGGGCAGACTAGATGGACCAGGAGGTCTTTTTCTGCCATCAATCAATCTTCTATCCTTCCAAGATCAGAGTAGTAGATGCTTGGAACAAACTTTCAGCAGACGTGGTTCGTAAATCCACAGTCACTGAATCGAAACATGCCTGGGATAAACATCTATCCATCCTAAGATAAAATGCAGGAAATGGTATAAGGGCAGACTAGATGGACCAGGAGGTCTTTTTCTGCCATCAATCTTCTATTTTTTTATGTATTAATGTCCGATATGTGGTGCGGGTTTGCTGCCTTGAATTGTTTGTAAAAACAATAATGGCAGGAGGTAAAGAAATAAACAAAGAGAAGATTGGATGAAATATCACCCCAGAGTTCCGGAGGATGCTAATCCTACCCAAAGGGCTGGTCTCCAGAATTGTATTTCAAAACGAAGGAGATCCTTCCGCGCAGGTGGCAATCTTTAGTTACCGGTGCTTCTTTATTCATTAATGACAGCTTTCATCTCAAGCAATGCTTCCTGCCTCCCTTAATTAGAATAATGACATCACTGGGGTCAGCTTGATAATAAGAGGGCAGTTTAATCACCTTTCTCCATAAATGGACCCTGAAATAACAGAATAACGCAAGAGTTGGAAGGGACCTTGGAGGTCGTCTAGTACAGTGTTTCCCAACCTTGGCAACTTGAAGATATTTGGACTTCAACTCCCAGAATTCCCCAGCCAGCTAGTATCATGGCTGGAGATCTTATACAGGAGGGTTGCCCAGAAAGTAATGCATCACTTTTTTTTCCTTCAACAATTATTTATCGATCACAATGAAACTTAGACACAAGAAAGAATTATGCTTCTTCCACACTCCCTTACATTTTTGGCATAGGACTCTCTCATAATGCCGATGTACATTCTATTGTTATATTAGTTATTTGTTGCAATCAGTTATCAATTTTTTCCAGTATTTTTTCATCTCTGGACATGACCACCATAAGTGGAAGAAGGTGCCTTCTGTTTTATTACATTTCCAACATATTGAATTATTATTTTTGTGTATTTTAGCTAACCTCTTTGGTGGAAGGTGCCAATGGTATAGCATTTTGTATTGATTTTCTTTATATATCGTGGCTTTGGTCAATTTGATGTTTCTTTTCCAAATTTGTTCCCATTCTTCTAGATATATATTGTAGCCAAAAACTTTTGACCATGCAATCATTGTCTCCTCTGGTCTCTCGTGTTCCATCAAGCTGCATTGCTTGCTGATCAGTTTCCGGTCACAATTTAAAGTGTTGGTTATGACCTATAAAGCCCTTCATGGCATCAGACAAGACTATCTCCGGGACCACCTTCTGCCGCACGAATCCCAGCGACCAGTTAGGTCCCACAGAGTTGGTCGCGTCGACTAAACAATGTTGTTTGGCGGGGCCCAGGGGAAGAGCCTTCTCTGTGGTGGCCCCGAAGCTCTGGAACCAACTCCCCCCGGAGATCAGAATTGCCCCTACCCTCCTCGCCTTTCGTAAGCTTCTTAAAACCCACCTTTGTCGTCAGGCATGGGGGAACTGAGATATTCCCTTCCCTATAGGCCTATACAATTTATGCATGGTATGTTTGCTGGTATGTTTGGTTTTTTTTTTCAAAAAAAGGGTTTTTAAAATTATTTTAAATATTAGATTTGTTACATGTTGTTTCATTATTGTTGTTAGCCGCCCCGAGTCTATGGAGAGGGGTGGCATATAAATCTAATAAATAAATAAATATTAAATAAATAAATATTTATAAATCTTTGATATTATTTTTTCCTCTGGGCCTGTCAGTAATTTATCTATCCAAGTCTTACTAGGGTTTTAGAGTTTAGATAGTACTTTTTGACTTCTTTTTACTGTTTTGTAATTTTTTAATTGTTGTAAGGCACTCTGACTCATTCGGGATTGGGCGGCATAGAAATCAAATCAAATAAATAAATAATTTTTCAAAAGATGGAACCGTCAATTCAATTCAATTCAATTTATTAGATTTGTATGCCGCCCCTCTCTGAAGACTCGGGGCGGCTCACAACAATAAAAACAGTATAACAATGGAACAAATCTAATAATAAAATTACATTAAAAAAGCCCAACCATTTAAAAACCATACAACACATACATACCAAACATAAAATATAAGAAAGCCTGGGGGAGATGTCTTAATTCCCCCATGCCTGGCGATATAGGTGGATCTTGAGTAACTTGCAAAAGACAGGGTGGGGGCCGTTCTAATCTCCGGGGGGAGTTGGTTCCAGAGGGCCGGTGCCGCCACAGAGAAGGCTCTTCCCCTGGGGCCCGCCAAACGACATTGTTTGGTCGACGGGACCCGGAGAAGGCCAACTCTGTGGGACCTTATCGGCCGCTGGGATTCGTGCGGTAGAAGGCGGTTCCGGAGGTATTCTGGTCCAATGCCATGAAGGGCTTTAAAGGTCATTACCAACACTTTGAATTGTGACCGGAAACTGATCGGCAGCCAGTGCAGGCCACGGAGTGTTGTAGAAACGTGGGCGAATCTAGGAAGCCCCACGATAGCTCTCGCGGCCACATTCTACACGATCTGAAGTTTCTGAACACTTTTCAAAGGTAGCCCCATGTAGAGAGCCTTGCTGTAATCGAAGCTCGAGGTGATGAGGGCATGAGCGACTGTGAGCAATGACTCCCTGTCTAGATAGGGCCGCAACTGGTGCACCAGGCGAACCTGGGCAAACGCCCCCCTCGCCACAGCCGAAAGATGATGTTCCAATGTCAGCTGTGGATCGAGGAGGACGCCCAAGTTGCGAACCCTCTCTGAGGGGGTCAATAATTCCCCCCCCCAGGGTAATGGACGGACAGATGGAATTGTCCTCGGGAGGCAAGACCCACAGCCACTCCGTCTTGTCTGGGTTGAGTTTGAGTTTGTTGACACCCATCCAGACCCCAACAACCTCCAGGCACTGGAACATCACTTCCACTGCTTCGTTTCTTTGTTTTTTTTAATTAAATATTTTTATTGATTTTGTAAATATGGTTACATAAAACAAACATAAAACAGTGCACAGTGCGTGTGCCCATCACCCGACCGACAATATCCATCACCCCCACCACCAATTGCGGGGGGGTTTTCAAATATTTACTAGTTAATATATATATATTTCCTTGGCTCTATTTTGCATTTGTTATTATTAAAAGAGTGATTGGAGTTTATTTTTCACATTTGCGTCACAGATTCTACTCAGCATATAACCTTTCACCTTATTCCACCGTGCCATCAGCTTCTCCAGTTTATTTTCATCAAAGTTGTTTAATCTTATTTCCATGATTTCAAAATGAATGTGATCCACCATGTGCCAGTACCAGTTCTGTAGTGTCCATTTTATAGACTCTTTCCAACCCAATACCACTACCGCTTGAGCGCTTTCCAATGCTGCAGTTTTTATTTCTTTAAAATCTCTTAGTTCTCTTTGTTTAATTAATATCGCTATTTCTTTTGTAATTATCCAATTAATATTTAACATTTTATTTATTTCGTTCTGCACTTCCTTCCAAAATTTCTGTATTTCTACACACTCCCAGAACATATGCATGAAAATTCCTTCCTTTTGGCAACCATGCCAACAATTACCTTTCCCTTTCCCCTGGAAGTGTGCAAGTTGTGCTGGTGTATAGTACCATTTATGTAAGATTTTTATTCTCATCTCTTTAACTCTTGTGTTCTTAATCTTATGTATATTTTCTACTATTTCTTTCATTTCACTTTCATATATTTGTAAATCATTTTATTTATTTTATTTATTTATTATTTAGATTTGTATGCCGCCCCTCTCCGCGAACTCGGGGCGGCTCACAACAAAAAATATAAACAATCGTACAAATCCAAATAAATTCAATAAATTTAAGTATTTAAAATAGTTTTAAAAAGAACCCCACTATATTAACAAGCACACACACAAACATACCATACATAAATTGTACGTGGCCGGGGGAGGTGTTTCAGTTCCCCCATGCCTGACGACAAAGGTGGGTTTTAAGAGCTTTACGGAAGGCAGGGAGAGTAGGGGCAGTTCTAATCTCCGGGGGGAGTTGGTTCCAGAGGGCCGGGGCCGCCACAGAGAAGGCTCTTCCCCTGGGGCCCGCCAACCGACATTGTTTAGTTGACGGGACCCGGAGAAGGCCCACTCTGTGGGACCTAATCGGTCGCTGGGATTCGTGCGGCAGAAGGTGGTCTCGGAGATATTCTGGTCCGATGCCATGAAGTGCTTTATAGGTCATAACCAACACTTTGAATTGTGACCGGAAATTGATTGGCAGCCAATGCAGACTGCGGAGTGATGGTGAAACATGGACATACCTAGGGAAGCCCATGATTTCTCTCGCAGCTGCATTCTGCACGATCTGAAGTTTCCGAACACTTTTCAAAGGTAGCCCCATGTAGAGAGCATTACAGTAGTCGAATCTCGAGGTGATGATTTTGCCAGCATCTTGTCAAGCCTTTTATTACTTCCTCTTCTGCTTGCGATAACATTCTATATATATTACTAGCTTGTGCTTTTGTATCATTGATCTTTTCTTTTAGTATTTTCTCTAAGCACTTCCACTGCTTCGTTGACTGCACGAAGGTATGTGACCTCCTGCCTTCTTTGTAGGAAAATGTCCAAATTGGAGCCTTTTTTGGGGGGCAGTAACATTATCGTTCCGGCCACTTCGGGAGATTTTCTGCTCAAGCAATTGGAAACCAAATGGCTCTCGCTGCCGTTTGATATTCTCCACCTGAGGATTGTCATCTAGAATCACCATGGCGACTCCGTAACCGTATCTGATCCGGTGATGTAATCAGGGAGAGCCATCCTTAAATGGTTTGAATTATTTAGGTCTTCCTCCTCTCGCTCAACACTGAGATGGCCTTAAAGATTAAAGGAGGATTAACCATCTAGAAAACAGCTCTTAAGAATGGCTGGAAAAAGAAAACCACAAGAATTCAGCGATGCCCAATTGATTGACACAGCGCTGACCATAATTATCACTGCACACAGTGATCCCGTTGAAAAGAAATCTTGCTTAGAACAGCAGGACAGGCAAAAATAGTACGCGGTTATGGGATATGTCTTTAATTCTTGGCCCCACTAGAGACTCAGAGGAGAGGACAGTTTTAAAGAAAAGAGTACATCAATGGTTCCCAACATTTGACCCACGCCCCACAGGCAGGCAATTTGATTTTTAGAGGGCGGCAATTGGACCCTTCTTTAAACCAACTTTTAGGCTTCCTCCGCGCGAGTACCGTGTTTTCCCTAAAATAAGAACCTGTCTTATATTTTTGGAACCCTGAAATAAATGCTTGGCCTTATTGCCATGTGCTCAAAAGTCCGATTGGGCTTATTATCAGGGGAGGTCTTATTTTTGGGGAAACACGATAGATAAATAGATGGTAGGTAGACAGACAGACAGACAGACAGACAGACAGACAGACACTGTGTGTTTCCCCGAAAATAACACCCTGTCTTATATTTTTTGGAACCCTGAAATAAGCGCTTGGCTTTATTGCCATGCGCTCAAAAGTCCGATTGGGCTTATTATCAAGGGAGGTCTTATTTTGCTTCTGATCTTTCCCTTAACTAACCTCAGATTGTGCCCCCTTGTTCTTGTGTTCACTATCCTATTAAAAACACTTCCTGAACCTTATTTAACCCTTTAACATATTTAAATGTTTCGATCATGTCCACCTTTCCCTTCTGTCCTCCAGACTATACAGATTGAGTTCATGAAGTCTTTCCTGATAAGTTTGATGCTTAAGACCTTCCACCATATTTGTAGCCCATCTTTGGACCCGTTCAATGTGGTCAATCTCTTTTTGTAGGTGAGGTCTCCAGAACTGGACACAGTATTCCAAATGGGGTCTCACCAGTTCTCTATACAGCGGGATCACAATCTCCCCCCTTCCTACTTATTATAATTACTTGTAACCAATCACAAGTAATCATTTCGCCACTCTAGGTTGTTTGGTTTTCCATTTTTTTTAAGGAGAAGGGAACAGAAGTAAAATAGATGTGGAAAGCTTCCACATTTATTTTGCTTTTTAAAAAAATGTCATCACCTGGCACAGGGATGGGATTTGATTTCTTTTTTTTTTTCTTTTTGGTCCTATCTGGATTTTGTACATTATTTTGCGTGACCTCCAGAGAATCAGAATTTAAAGGGGGAGTGTGAATTATGTACTTTTCCTTGCCATCAATCAGTCCGTCAGCCCAGTGCCTGTTGATACGAACGGCTGTGCTTTAAATCCAGATGTTTTGAGTTTCCGGTTCTTCGTGATTTACGATGGACCAGAGTTACAGACCTCCAAAGCACCCAGCAATTATATGTTTAAATCTCTGAATGAATTTTGAAACCGGCCCCTCCCTCCCTCCCTCTCTCATTATGACATGTTCATTCATAATTTGAACCAACCTTTCGCAATCTGGGAAACCAAACCTTTCCCAGACTCAAACTCAACCCGGATAAGACGGAGTGGCTGTGGGTTTTGCCTCCCAAGGACAATTCCATCTGTCCATCCATAACCCTGGGGGGGGGGATTACTAAACCCCTCAGAGAGGGTCTGCAATTTGGGCGTCCTCCTGGACCCACAGCTCACATTAGAGAAACATCTTTCAGTTGTGGCGAGGGGGGCGTTTGCCCAGGTTCACCTGGTGCACCAGTTGCGGCCCTATCTGGACCGGGAGTCAGTGCTCACAGTCACTCATGCCCTCATCACCTCGAGGCTCGACTACTGTAACGCTCTCTACATGGGGCTACCTTTGAAAAGTGTTAGGAAACTCCAGATCGTGCAGAATGCAGCTGCGAGAGCAATCATGGGCTTCCCCAGTTATGCCCATGTCACACGAACACTCCGCAGTCTGCATTGGTTGCTGATCAGTTTCCGGTCACAATTCAAAGTGTTGGTTATGACCTATAAAGCCCTTCATGGCATCGGACCAGATTATCTCCGTGACTGCCTTCTGCCGCACGAATCCCAGCGACCGATTAGGTCCCACAGAGTAGGCCTTCTCCGGGTCCCGTCAACTAAACAATGTCGTTTGGCGGGGCCCAGGGGAAGGGCCTTCTCTGTGGCAGCCCCAGCCCTCTGGAACCAACTCCCTTCAGAGATCAGAATTGCCCCCACCCTCCTCGCCTTTCGTAAACTCCTTAAAACCCACCTCTGCCGTCAGGCATGGGGGAACTGAGATATTCTTTCCCCCTGGGCCTCTACAGTTTATGCATGGTATGTCAGTATGTATGTCTGGTTTTTATAATAAGGGTTTTTAGTTGTTTTATTATTGGATTGCTACATATTGTTTTTATCACTGTTGTTAGCCGCCCCGAGTCCACAGAGAGGGTCGGCATACAAATCCAATAGATGGATAGATAGATAGATAGATAGATAGATAGATAGATAGATAGATAGATAGATAGATAAACTTTGTGCAGACTCCATTTCCCACCGTTTCCCAAGCCGGCACGCTGGCCTGGGAAATTCTAGAAGTTGAAGTCTTCCCATTTTAAAGTTGAGCCAAAGTTGAGAAGGATGGATTGAAACCAAGCAAGGACAGAAGTGTTACCGTGGCAATTGCATCTGGGCAAAGAAACAGGCTCAAAATCTGTGAATGATGAAGTCACTTTATATGGATGAACGGACAATTCCACGGGGTATGACTAGTAAGGGGGTTTGTGAACCTGGTTAGGTAAGGCAAAGACCAGTTTAAACCTTCTCATTGTAACTGTTTTTCCAATATGATGTCATATATAGGAAGGCTATTTCAAGGTTTTATATATATGTCATATATAAGGCTATATATGATGTCATATATAGGAAGGCTATTTCAAGGTCCGTAAGGGGCGAGTACAAGTGCACTAGAGGGCCTTCTGTCCTCTGTCCTATTGCTCTCCTATATCTTCTCTGGGTCCTGTCAACTAAACAATGTCGTCTGGCAGGCCCCAGGGGAAGAGCCTTCTCTGTGGCGGCCCCGGCCCTCTGGAATCAACTCCCCCCGGAGATTAGAACTGCTCCCACCCTCCTTGTCTTCTGTAAACTACTTAAGACCCACCTATACCGCCAGGCATGGGGGATTTGAGACACCTTTCCCCCAGGCTTATTATAATTTATGTTTGGTATGTATGTGCTGCTTGGTTTTTAATTATGATAGGGTTTTTAGTTTTTTTTAATATTAGATTTGTTCCAGCATAATATTGTTTTTATCGTTGTTGTGAGCCGCCTTGAGTCTTCGGAGAGGGTCGGCATACAAATCTAATAAATTATTATTATTATTATTATTATTATTATTATTATTATTATCTCCTATACCTTTCTTCTATTCCTATATCTCTTCTTCTATTCTTTCATTGATATGTTCTATTACTATATCTTCTCTTCTCTTCTTTCCTAGATATATTTTACTATGAGTATCTCCTCTATAACCTTCATCATGTATTTTACTATGTGTATGTATATATATACCCACTAAAACCCTCATTGTGCATTGGACAAAATAAATAAATAAAAAGAAATAAAGACGGTCGCTTAGTTAACTCGTGATGCCATTTCTTAGCCCTCACCACATCGTCTTAATAAACCCCACCGACAAAAGGAAATATCCAGTCTTGTTTTTCTCTTGGGCTCTGACTTTGTGCTGCTTTTGATGTAGAGAGCCCTTTTAATTATGAATTTTACAACAATAGACAATAATGAAGGTCGAACGGAGCGTCGGGAGTTAACACAGTTCCCGAATAGTAAGAAACATCTTGCTGGCCACTGTCAATGCCGTTTCGCTGTATAAAATGTATAAATAAATAGTTGACTTGCAATAAGAAAGGATGTTGTACAATACAATTGGCTTGGTCTTCCCTTGAATCGCTTTTAACCCTTTGTAACCAGGGCGACAAACTCTGGAAAAGAAAAGGAAAAATGAAGAAGGGAGAAGGCAGGGGGAAGGGGAGGAAAGGAAAGGAGAAAGGAAAGGAAAGAAAAGGAGGAAGGAAAGGAGGAAGGAAAGGAGGAAGGAAAGGAAAGGAGAAAGGGAAGGAAAGAAAAGGAAAGGAGAAAGGGAAGGAAAGAAAAGGAAAGGAGAAAGGGAAGGAGGAAGGAAAGAAAAGGAAAGGAGAAAGGGAAGAGAAGAAAAGAAAAGGAGAAAGGAAAGGAAAGGGAAGGAGAAAGGGAAGGAGAAAGGGAAGGAAAGAAAAGGAAAGGGAAGGAGAAAGGGAAGGAAAGAAAAGGAAAGGAGAAAGGGAAGGAAAGAAAAGGAAAGGAAAGGAGAAAGGGAAGGAAAGGAAAGGAAAGGAGAAAGGGAAGGAGAAAGGGAAGGGAAGAAAAGGGAAGGAGGAAGGAAAGGAAAGAAAAGGAAAGGAGAAAGGGAAGGAAAAGAAAGGAAAGGAGAAAGGGAAGGAAAGAAAAGGGAAGGAGAAAGGGAAGGAGAAAGGGAAGGGAAGGAAAGGAGAAAGGGAATGAGAAAGGGAAGGACAGAAAAGGAAAGGAGAAAGGGAAGGAAAGAAAAGGAAAGGAGAAAGGGAAGGAAAGAAAAGGAAAGGAGAAAGGGAAGGAAAGAAAAGGAAAGGAGAAAGGGAAGGAAAGAAAAGGAAAGGAGAAAGGGAAGGAAAGAAAAGGAAAGGAGAAAGGGAAGGAAAGAAAAGGAAAGGAGAAAGGGAAGGAAAGAAAAGGAAAGGAGAAAGGGAAGGAAAGAAAAGGAAAGGAGAAAGGGAAGGAAAGAAAAGGAAAGGAGAAAGGGAAGGAAAGAAAAGGAAAGGAGAAAGGGAAGGAGGAAGGAAAGAAAAGGAAAGGAGAAAGGGAAGAGAAGAAAAGAAAAGGAGAAAGGGAAGGAAAGGAAAGGGAAGGAGAAAGGGAAGGAGAAAGGGAAGGAAAGAAAAGGAAAGGAAAGGAGAAAGGGAAGGAAAGGAAAGGAAAGGAGAAAGGGAAGGAGAAAGGGAAGGGAAGAAAAGGGAAGGAGGAAGGAAAGGAAAGAAAAGGAAAGGAGAAAGGGAAGGAAAAGAAAGGAAAGGAGAAAGGGAAGGAAAGAAAAGGGAAGGAGAAAGGGAAGGAGAAAGGGAAGGGAAGGAAAGGAGAAAGGGAAGGAGAAAGGGAAGGACAGAAAAGGAAAGGAGAAAGGGAAGGAAAGAAAAGGAAAGGAGAAAGGGAAGGAAAGAAAAGGAAAGGAGAAAGGGAAGGAAAGAAAAGGGAAGGAGAAAGGGAAGGAAAGAGAAGGAAAGGAGAAAGGGAAGGAAAGAGAAGGAAAGGAGAAAGGGAAGGAAAGAAAAGGAAAGGAGAAAGGGAAGGAAAGAAAAGGAAAGGAGAAAGGGAAGGAAAGAAAGGGAAAGGAGAAAGGGAAGGGAAGAAAAGGGAAGGAGGAAGGAAAGAAAAGGAAAGGAGAAAGGGAAGGAAAGAAAAGGAAAGGAGAAAGGGAAGGAAAGAAAAGGGAAGGAGAAAGGGAAGGAAAGAAAGGGAAAGGAGAAAGGGAAGAGAAGGGAAGGGAAGATTATATTACAGTATTTTGAATCCTCAACTCCATAGATAATGGGTTTCTAGATTATCATGGATAGCAGATGCTAAAGAAAACATAGCTCCTATCCATTTCAAGTCATTAACTTGTTTTGTTTATTAATATAACTATCAATTTATTATATTGCCTTAGGAATTAATTCCAGGGATTGTCTCCATATCAAGAAAGCAGGCGTAACGTTTACCTCCCTATATATACATCCTTGTGGCAACGACCCTTTTCCCTCCACTGTCTGTTTCCCCTGCCTTATAATTTTTAAATTTTAAATAGCCGAATTTAATATTTTAACTATTTATGGCCCATCAGGCTGGACATCAGAGGAGGGGGGGAATCAATGAAGTTTTTCTTACCGTCCACGCCAATTTTGCCATCTCCATCGGTGTCACCTGCTTTCAGAAACTCCATAGTCTCCTTATCAGTCAAGGCTCTGGCTTTCGAATCAAAGTTCTGCAGAAAGTTCCTAATGAACAGATAAGAGACTTATATACCGTTTCACAGTGTTTGACAGCCCTCCCTAAGTGGTTTACAGAGTCAGCCTCTCACCCCCAACAATCTTCGGAAAGGGGCGCCATACAAATCTAATAAATTGTTATTATTAATCTGGGTCCACATTTTATCGACCTCAGAAGGATGGAAGGCTGAGTCAACCTTGAACCAGCCAGAATTGAACTCGTGGCAGTGGGCAGAGTCAGCCTGAACCTTTGCTTCGAGTCTACGGAGAGGGGCGGCATACAAATCCAATAAATTATGATTATTATTATTATTTGCATTCTAACCACTGCATCGCCACAGCTAATCAGCAGTAGCTTAGACATATATATATACAGTATAGTTTCACAGTGTTTTACAGACCTCTCTAAGTTGTTTACAGAGTCAGCATCTTGATTTTTAACAAATTTGTCTTTTAGACTAGTTAATTTATATTAATATTGGATTTAAGATATTGTTACTGTTTTTTATATGTTGTAAGCCGCCCCGAGTCCTCGGAGAGGGGCGACATATAAATCAAATCAATCAATCAAATCAATCACTAAACAAACAAATCAATCAATCAATCAATCAATCAATCAGTAAGTAAGTAAATAAACAAATAAATAAATAAGTAAATAAGCAAATAAATAAATAGATAAATAGATGATAAATAGATAAATAGTCCTCGGAGAGGGGCGACATATAAATCAAATCATATCAAATCAAATCAATCAATCAATCAATCAATCACTAAACAAACAAATCAACCAACCAATCAATCAGTAAGTAAGTAAATAAACAAATAAATAAGTAAGTAAATAAGCAAATAGATAAATAGATGATAAATAGATAAATAGATGATAAATAGATAAATAGATAAATATGGACTAGTTTGTGACCTTTTGGCTACAGCGGAGATGTCACAATTTCGAATCTGGATTGTAAGTCTCTTTTGGCGTGTCCATCATAATGTCCATCACTCAGTGAGCGGTCGTTAAGAGAGGATGGGTTGCACAAAGAATTATGCGTTTGTATTTGACAAAGGGCCATTTTGGGGACCTTAATGGTGGATCAAGGGTCGTTTCCAAAGTTTCACTCACTTCAGCTCATCTTCCTCAATGTATCCACTCTTATCCTGATCGAGAACTCCAAATACTTTTGATAGCTGATCCCTGGATTTGCAGTGCAAACCAGATTTGGCAAAGAATGTCTTGCAGCTGAAGGAATCGGCAGCTGTGGGAAAGGAAATTAAAAGAGAAAAAGAGGAAGAGAAAACAAAGAAGACAAAATAACAGAGTTGGAAAAGGATCTTGGAGCCACAAAACTCTTCCCGTGTCTAACTATTTCCTGAGCAGCCACAAAACTAGCATATATTTCTCATCATTCCTATCACCCATTTCCTCCCATGTTGACTGTATGACTGTAACTTGTTGCTAATATCCTAAGATTTTTATTAATATTGCTTCTTCCTTGCTTATTTGACCCCTATGACAATCATTAAGTGTCGTACCACATGATTCTTGACAAGTGTATATTTTATTTTATGTACGCTGAGAGCATATGCACCAAGACAAATTCCTGGTGTGTCCAATCACACGGCCAATAAAATTCTATTCTGTTCTATTCTATTCTATTCTATTCTATTCTATATAGTTGAATTAAAGGTTCTGGTTTGTTTGTTTGTTTGTTTATCTGTCTATCTGTCCGTCCGTCCATCCATTTGTCTGTCTGTCTGTTTGCTTTTCTTTCTGTCTGTCTATCTGTCTGTCTGTCTCTCTCACGTACGCACGCTCTCTATCTGTCTGTCCGTCTGTCTGTCCATCCATGCGCTTGTCTGTCTGACTGTCCATTTGCCTGTCTGTCTGTTTTTCAGTCTGTCTGTCTGTCTCTCTCTCTCCCATGCTCTCTCTCTCTCTCTCTGTCTGTCCATCCATGCGATTGTCTGTTTGTCTGACCGTCCGTTTGTCTGTCTATCTATCTGTTTGTTTTTCTGCCTGCCTGCCCCTCGATCTATCTATCTATCTATCTATCTATCTATCTATCTATCTATCTATCTATCTATCTATCTATCTATCTATCTATCATCTATTTGTCTGTTTATTTAATCAAATTTCTAGGCCCTCCCTTCTCCAAGGGAATCGGGGCGGCTTACAGAACAAAACCAGTACAACAATTATAAACCCAACCATAAAACCCCAAATCCTAAAAAAAACCCTGTCAGAGCAGAATATCCACGCTCAACAGTCCTTTAGAAACTTTTCTTTTCTTGGATTTATCCATTGTTGGCCTACCGGGGGTCAAAAAAGCTTAATCAATTGCGCATCGGTGGAGGTCGCACATTGGCACTTGTGATACATATTTTGAGCGACAGGGAGCCGCAGCAGAGGGATAAAAGAGCCACATGCGGCTCCGAGCCATGGGTTGCTGACTCCCTCTCGTAGATCACTCTGGAGAAATGGTTCTCCAGCCTCTTTTTTGAAAGTCTCCAGTGATGGAGCATCCACAATTCCTTAAGGCAGAGTCAGTCCATTGGTTAATTGTCTTCACTGTCAGGAAATTTCTCCTTAGTTCTAGGTTGCTTCTCTCCCTGATTAGTTTTCACCCATTGCTTCTTGTTCTACCTTGACGTGCTTTCTTCTGGTTGACCCAGAATAATAGAATAGAATTCTCCTTAGTTCTAGGTTGGTTCTCTCCTTGATGAGTCTCCACCCATTGCTTCTTGCCTTTGCCTCCCAGTGGTTTGGAAAATAGGTTGACCCAGAATAATAGAATAACAGATATTCCTGGAGGCGTCTGTAATATGGTAAATGATTTAGCTTTACTAGATAAATGGTCAAAGCAATGGAAACTGCAGTTTAATTTTCCAAATGTAAAATAATGCACTTGGGGAAAAGGAATCCTCAATCTGAGTATTGCATTGGCAGTTCTGTGTTAGCAAATACTTCAGAAGAAAAGGATTTAGGGATAGTGATTTCTGACAGTCTCAAAATGGGTGAACAGTGCAGTCAGGCAGTAGGGAAAGCAAGTAGGATGCTTGGCTGCATAGCTAGAGGTATAACAAGCAGGAAGAGGGAGATTATGATCCCGCTATATAGAATGCTGGTGAGACCACATTTGGAATACTGTGTTCAGACCTCACCTACAAAAAGATATTGACAAAATTGAACGGGTCCAAAGACGGGCTACAAGAATGGTGGAAGGTCTTAAGCATAAAACGTATCAGGAAAGACTGAATTAACTCAATCTGTATAGTCTGGAGGACAGAAGGAAAAGGGGGGACATGATCGAAACATTTAAATATGTTAAAGGGTTAAATAAGGTTCAGGAGGGAAGTGTTTTTAATAGGAAAGTGAACACAAGAACAAGGGGACACAATCTGAAGTTAGTTGGGGGAAAGATCAAAAGCAACATGAGAAAATATTATTTTACTGAAAGAGTAGTAGATGCTTGGAACAAACTTCCAGCAGACGTGGTATATAAATCTACAGTAACTGAATTTAAACATGCCTGGGATAAACATATATCCATCCTAAGATAAAATACAGGAAATAGTATAAGGGCAGACTAGATGGACCATGAGGTCTTTTTCTGCCGTCAGACTTCTATGTTTCTATGTTTCTAATAAACTTGGAAGGGGCTTTGATCACGTGAGTAAAGGCTGATCATAAATTCACTTTTCCTATCGCCCTTGTAACGCTGAGCAGTCACTAAACAAATGGTGGTAAATTGAGTCAATCCAGCATCACTTTTTTGCTGCTCCAACCATGTCAGTTGGGGTGAAGAAGACATTTGAGGCACTGACCTTAATTGACTTTACCCTTAGAGACCAAAAAAGTTTAAGGACAGATTAAGTATCAGCCGCCCAAAAAAAGCAGATCAAATAAGAGCTGACTTTAAATCTAGAAGTGCCCTGAACTTCCTGGACCTTCATTTGCGTGGCCTGTTCTGGACTCAAATTCTCTCCAGCTATGTTCTGGCATCAATCCCAGGGGTGGTGGGGAGGGTTGCAGGTGGGTTTCAAGCAGCTAGAATGTCTCGTTTCAGATCAAAAACTCCTTTTTCAAGGAAACCCAGATGGACGGGTTTAATGAATTACGGTAGGCGGCTAATATTTCCTGCAGGGTTTTTGTAGGGATTTAGAATTTGTTTGTGTCTCCTCTCACTTTTTCTATTGGAAATTGGGATATTAATAAATCTTCTGTCGCATTGCCAAGTACGATAAATTCCGTCGTATTCCCAAATACGATAAAAATAAATTACTTCCCTCCCTCTTTCCTTTTCCTTCCTTCATTCTTTCCTTCCTTCCCTCCCTCTTTCCTCTTCCTTCCCTCCTTCCTTCCCTCCCTCCCTCTTCCTTCTCCCTTCCTTCCCTCTTCCTTCTCTCCCTCCCTCTTTCCCCTTCCTTCCCTTCCTCCCTCTCTCTTTCCTCTTCCTTCCTTTCCTCCCTCCCTCTTTCCTCTTCCTTCCCTCCTTCCTTCCCTCTCTCCCTTTTTCTTCCTTCCTTCCCTCTTCCTTCTCTCCCTCCCTCTTTCCCCTTCCTTCCTTCCCTCCCTCCCTCTCTCTTTCCTCTTCCTTCCTCCTTCCTTCCCTCCCTCTTTCCTCTTCCTTCCTTCCCTCCCTCCCTTTTTCTTCTTCCTCCCTTCCCTCTTCCTTCTCTCCCTCCCTCTTTCCCCTTCCTTCCTTCCTTCCCTCCCTCTCTCTTTCCTCTTCCTTCCTTCCCTCCCTCTTTGCTCTTCCTTCCCTCCTTCCCTCCCTCTTCCTTCCTTCCCTCTTCATTCTCTCCCTCCCTCTTTCACCTTCCTTCCTTCCCTCCCTCTCTCTTTCCTCTTCCTTCCTTCTTTCCCTTCCTTTCCCTTCCCTCCCCTTCCTTTCCCACAAAGCATGAAAATTAACATCCACCATAGCTGAAAGACATTCGCTTAGGAGATGCTTAGAGAGGACCTCTGAATCTTGAGAGAGCCATCTCCGCTCCAGGATACCTGTCACTCATCCCTGGAGGGCTTCCTTCAGATGTTTTGATCTCCTGAAGCTACTCCAGACAGTGTAAAGCCTCGAGCAGCCACACACTCCAGAGGTGAAAGATGGACAGGCCCTCCGTGCCCCCCAGACGGCGTCTTTGTACTGCCCCTCTCTTGGGAGAAGAATGTGTCAAACACAAGAGGCTTCCAGCCTTTGAGCTCTGCAGCTTTAGGAGGAATGAGGGAATGCAGTCCCTTAAGAAGCTGCTGAGCTAAAAGCTTCAATCAAACGGCTTGGTTCAACCTCTCCTGATGTCATTGCTACAATCTGTTCTAACGGATCCTCCAGAACGAGTTTGGTTGCTGGAAGGAACCTCACTTAGCAGTAGTGACTGTGAAAGGGATCTCGGAGTCTTGGTGGATCACCAACTAAATACGAGCCAGCAATGTGCAGCAGCGGCTAAAAAAGCCAACACAATCCTAAGCTGCATCAACAGGGGGATACACTCCAAGACTAGGGAGGTATTAATACCACTCTATAAAACCACCCCTGGAGTGTTACATCCAGTTCTGGTCACCAGACTTTAAAAGAGACATAGAAGCTCTTGAGAAGGTGCAGACATAGAAGTTCTTGAGAAGGTACAGACTTTAAAAGAGGCATAGAAGCTCTTGAGAAGGTGCAGAGAAGAGCAACTAAAATGCTAAAGGGGCTGGAAACCAAGACATACGAAGAGAGGTTGCTGGAACTGGGCATGGATAGGAGAACCAGTGGGGACATGATAGCAGCATAAAGATATTTGAGGGGTTGCCACAGAGAGGAGGGGGGTCACACTATTTTCCAGGGCACCAGAGGGTCCAGACGAGGAGCAACAGTTGGAAGCTGTCCAAGGAGAGATTCAACCAGGAAATAAGGAAGAACTTCCTGACGGTCAGTGGAACAGCCTGCCAGCGGAGGTTGCGAACACCCCAACTCTGGACACTTTCAAGAGGAGATTGGACTGTTGGGGAGTTGTAGGATTTCCTGCTTGAGCAGGGGGTTGGACTTGATGACCTGCAGGGTTCCTTTCACCTCTAATAAAATAAATAAATTTCTCATACAGGAAAACCATCATCTCTCCTCTTGTACGAATTCTACATGGGCTTTGCATGGCCATATTTAGAGACAGGAAGGAATGCCTGGGAAGGGGGGGGGGTCACCTTTCAATACTAGGCAGAGTTCATAAGTGGGCAGACGGGTATCTAAACCCCTAGAAAAATCCTCCATCCACTGTGCCAAATCAGAACATCATTTTAGGCGTCCAGGTTCTGGGATTTAAAAGGGACATTGGAAAGATTTTTGTTGCTCGGTATTTTTAAAGGAACTTTGTGCTACACCTACTTTTTGGAGAGTTGAACCTCAGTTTCTGTATTTTTTGGGTGCTCATTGGTCATTTGGACGACCTAAAATAATGTCCGATTTTCCCCCCAACCCCAGCTTCATTAAAAGGGGATTTTGTGGATGCAACGGAATTCATCCGAACGGTCCAGCTGCAGCGGATCGCACTTCAAAAATCGATGAAAATGCTCCAGGTATTTTGGCAGGCAATTCTCCCTGCCCCATCAGGGGAGGATGGGCACTGTAGTCCAGCAAAGAACAGAGGAAGGTGAAATGATGAAATGTATTCCAAATGTTACGGTCAAGAGTTTTAAGAGCAGAAAAACCAAGATTTCCTGATCCAAGATCAGAAAAGAACTCAAAAATGTTTTACAGTGACTGGTTTTTACTGGCGTAATCTGCAGTTTCTTTAACGTTAAAAAGAGGTGTGCCTGGTTTAATATGTTAAATTTAGGAATGGCTGTTTTCCCTCTAAAACTATAAAACATTCAGAACCTCCAGCAAAAATACTAGATGGCTGTTTTTCTAAAACCACCCACGACATTTGGGAATTTTGGAGCGGTGATGGTGGGATCAAGATGAAAGTTGGAAAGTTTATGTCGAGATTTGAATCCATACCTTTTTTTTGACAACACATGCTTATTTTTTTTTAAAAAAAAAACATCTGTACATATGTAATATAGAAATTACCTTGGCAGCTTTGTAAGCCAGCTGCAATGTCAGCATCGGTCAATATTCCAGCGAATGCCATCCTAGAGCTGGGAGGAGGTTTAAAAAAAAAGAGAAAGAGTTTGGAATTAAATTGCACACTGATAATATTTTCAGACGAGATTTGCAAAACTCAGGAATCTTCGCAAGGAAGAACTTTTGCAGAATCAAGAAAGAGAATTTGCAGCCTCCCAATGCATTTCTATAAATAGAGTTAGAGGGTAGATTAAGATATAAAAAACAGCCAAAAACTAGCGAAAGGGATGTCTTTCCTAAAATCTCTCTGCCTATCTCTTCCTCCCTATTCTTTCTCTCTCCCTTTCTTTCTCTCTCTGTCTAGCATTTCTCTCTCTTTAATTCCATTTCTTTAGCTCTCTACTTTGCTTTAACTTTCTTTCTCTCTTTCTCTGTCTCTCTTTTTCTCTTTTGCTTTCTTTGCTGTTTCTTTCTCTTCTTTCCTTTCTTTCTTTCTTTCTTTCTTTCTTTGCCTCTTTCTCTGTCTCTCTTTTTCTTTTTTGCTTTCTTTGCTGTTTCTTTCTTTCTTTCTTTCTTTCTTTCTTTGCCTCTTTCTCTGTCTCTTCCTTTTTTGCTTTCTTTGCTGTTTCTTTCTCTTCTTTCCTTCCTTCCTTCCTTCTTTCCGTCCTTCCTTCCTTTCCTTCTTTCTTTCTTTCTTTCTTTCTCTATCTCTCCTTTTATCCTTCTTTTCATTTCTCTTTATCTTAATTGTCTCTATTTCTCTTTCTTTTTTCTTGCTCTCTCTCTGTCTCTCTTTCTCTTTCTCTCTCTTTCTCTCTCTTTCTCTTTCTTTCTCTATTTTGCGCTCTCTCTCTATCTCTTTCTTTCTCTTTCTCTCTCTCCCTCTGTCCAACTGAGTGGTCAAAGGTAGTTTCCATATCAAATTCCCAACTTGTTCAATTTCAGGATCTTTGGCCCAAAACAAAACACAATAGTTGGCTTTGTGTCTTTTGAGATGCCAAATTCCTCCCATGCTCCTTAAGATCCTAAGGCTTGGCTCTGGAGTGAAAAAACAACAGCAATAATAATAATAATAATAATAATAATAATCATAACAATAATCGTATTAATGGTTCTTGGCTGTCTTCAACTCACCTTGAGGCTGTTTTTCAAAGCAGGGCGAAGAGGCAAGACAATGGTCTAAGGAGATCTCTTCCCTTGCAGTCTTTGCTGGAGTTCAGCCCCCGTCTTATATAGGCTTGAGTTAAGACCCCAGAGCCTTTTACAGAAGCCCTCAGACCACGTCATCGCTCAAATGACCGAGGAGATGAGACACTGTATCTGACAAGACCTGCTAGCTAATCAAATTGATATTTATATCTCACAGGAATGTACATTGGGCCTTAGACAATCTTAAGAAGTTTTCAAGTTGCAGCGTTTCTCTCCAAATTGCTGATTCTCAGCGAAACAAAGTTTTTTTGAATTAAGCTAGAGTGGGTAAAACAGCCTTTACTTCCCTAAAGTAAAGTGGAATGCTTTGCTCCAATTTTTCCGAAGCGGGAGTGGCAGAAATATGAATCCAGTGTTGAATATTATTGATACTTATTCTACGGCACATTTCTTTCATATTATGAAAGAGCCTCGGTGGTGCAATGGTTAGAGTGCAGTTCTGCAAACTACTTCTGCTGATCACCGGCTGCCAGCAGTTTGGCAGATCGAATCTCAGTAGGCTCAAGGTTGACTCAGCCTTCCATCCTTCCGAGGTTGGTAAAATGAGGACCCAGATGGTTGGGGGCAACATAAACTGTAAACTGCTTAGAGGGGGCTGTAAAGCACTATGAAGCAGTATATAAATCTAAATGCTATTTTTCCCAAAGGTGTGGTGGATATATATATATATATATATATATATATATATATATATATATATATATATATATATAATATTTTTCAGAGCCTATGATGCACCTTTACTGGTTTGTAGAGGTAGTCCTTGCCTTACAACAGTTCATTATTCAAAGTTAACAACAGCACTGAAAAAAAGTGACTTATGAATGTTTTTCACATGCGCACAACTATTGCAGCATCCCCAGAATTATGGGGTCAAATTTCAGATGCTTGGCATCTGATTCATATTTATGATGGGTTGCAAGTGTCCGGGGAGGAGTGTCATATGATGGCTTTTTGACGAACAAAGTCAACTTAACAATCACATGACTAACTTGTATGGTGGCTGGGTTTTTATCAATGTTTTTAATATTGTTTTTCTGTATTGTTTTTTACTCATTGGAAGCTGCCCAGTCCTTCAAAAGTTGGGCAGCATACAAGAACCAGTAATAAATAAGTAAGTAAGTAAAAAGTAAGTAAGTAAGTAAGTAAGTAAGTAAGTAAGTAAGTAAGTAAGTAAGTAAGTAAGTAAGTAAGTAAGTACGAGGGTCGGCCAGAAAGTAACACACCACATTTTTTTTCTCAGCCTACAGTAATGGTAGGAATGCAAAACTTTAGATTTATTTATTTATTTATTTGTTTGTTTGTTTGTTTGTTTATCTATTTATCTATTTATCTATTTATCTGTCTGTCTGTTTGTTCGTTTGTTTATCTATTTATCTATTTATCTATTTATCTATTTATCTATTTATCTATTTATTTATCTATCTATCTATCTATCTATCTATCTATCTATCTATCTATCTATCTATCTATCTATCTATTCTATTTTTCTGGCCCCTCTCCTTAGACTCAGGGTGGCTTACAACATGTTAGCAATAGCACTTTTTAACCAAGCCAGCATATTGCCCCCATAATCCGGGTCCTCATTTTACCCACCTCGGAAGGATGGAAGGCTGAGTCAACCTTGAGCCGGTGATGAGATTTGAACTGCTGACCTACAGATCTACAGTTAGCTTCAGTGGCCTGCAGTACAGCACTCTACCTGCTGTGCCACCCTGGCTCCATTTGAATTGTCAGGAGTGCGTGTGTAAATTTTGCGTTTCTTCAGACAGAGAGCGTAGCTGCAGCAGTGTTTCGAAATGGCTTCTGTAAGCGATGTACGTTACAAGCACTCTGTCGTCATTGAATTTCTCACTACAGAGAAAGAAACTGTTGGGAACGTTCACAAACGTTTGTGTACAGTTTATGGAGGATCTGCAGTCGACAGAAGTACGGTTAGTCGCAGGGCACAGAGTGTGAGGCCATTACAGTGCAGAAATGGCTTCGTGACCAGAACAAGGAGTGGTACCGACAGGGCATAAACGCCCTTGTGTCTCGCTGGAGGAAGGCCATAGAACGGGATGGAGATTACGTGGAAAAATAGAGAGTGTAGAAGAAACATTTCAGTTTCATTGTGTTCAATAAATAATCGTTGAAGAAAAAAATGTGATGTATTATTTTCTGTGCAATCCTCGTAAATAAATAAACAAGTATATAAGTATATAAGTAAATAAGTAAATAAGTAAATAATAATAATTTTGTCAATATCTTTTTGTAGATGAGGTCTCCAGAACTGAACACAGTATTCCAAATGGGGTCTCACCAGCGCTCTATACAGCGGGATCACAATCTCCCTCTTCCTGCTTGTTATACCTCTAGCTATGCAGCCAAGCATCCTACTTGCTTTCCCTACCGCCTGACTGCACTGTTCACCCATTTTGAGACTGTCAGAAATCACTACCCCTAAATCCTTTTCTTCTGAAGTATTTGCTAACACAGAACTGCCAATACAATACTCAGATTGAGGATTCCTTTTCCCCAAGTGCATTATTTTACATTTGGAAACATTAAATTGCAGTTTCCATTGCTTTGACCATTTATCTAGTAAAGCTAAATCATTTACCATATTACAGACACCTCCAGGAATATCAACCCTATTGCACACTTTAGAGTCATCGGCAAATAGGCAAACCTTCCCTACCAAACCTTCCCCTATGTCACTCACAAACATATTAAAAAGAATAGGAGCCAGAACAGACCCTTGTGGCACACCGCTTGTAACCTGACTCTGCTCAGAATACTCGCCGTTAACAATAACTCTCTGATGTCTACACTTCAGCCAGCTGCAAATCCATTGAACTATCCAGGGATTAAGTCCAATCTTCACTAATTTATCTATCAGCTCTTTATGTGGAACCGTATCAAAGGCTTTGCTGAAGTCCAGGTAGGCAAATTATTATTATTAATTAGATTTGTATGCCACCCCTCTCCGAGGACTAAGTAAATAAGTAAATACGTAAATAAATAAATACGTAAATAAGATAATAATAATAATAATAATAATAACAACAACAACAACAATAATAAATTAGATTTGTATGCCGCCCCTCTCCGAGGACTAAGTAAATAAATAAGTAAATAAGTATATAAGTAAATAAGTAAATAAGGTCCCTTCCATCTCTAGACTGATTCTGAAAAAGACCCCTATGATGACGGTCTTATCTAATTAACCTCACGGAACCTTATTTTGGTTAGAATGACCCTGCCGTGCTGACCAAACTTGTTATATACTCGCTGATCTTAAAAAGTTGCCTATTGCAGCTCTGGGTTTCACCGAGGCTTATCCTACTTAGAGATTCTAGGGATCCAATTTCAGCTGCTCCACCACTCTTCCCCAGCTCTCTCTACTCCTGCCAAAGATGGTGGCCCTCACACAAATCGGGAACTCTGCAACGGCTTCCTCTTCTGCTAGCTCGTTTGCGAGCCAGGTTTTCCGCGGGCCAGCCCAGGTCCATTAGCTCCAGAAGAATGCTTGGCGCCCGGACAACTTCGCCCCCCGCGAATGTCACGAATTCAAGCCGGAATACTTTGTCTTTGCTGTCTCGTGGCCACTTCTCCTGGCAGCCAGAAGACGGGGGCAAATGTTGGAGAGTGAACTGGAGACGCTCCAGAAATGTGTCACTCGGAGAAGGAACTCCCTGTACGATATTTCACCGGGCTGGAGATCGGCCCACGAGCAAAGCTAGGAGCTCTTTTAAACCCGAGCAGCTGCATTTGCTTCTCGGTTCCAGAGAGAAGGAACTGGCCATGGCAGAAGCTCATCCAAGGAGCTCTGTTTAATCTATCCCTCTGGTAATGCAGCCTACAACTCTGTTAACAGCTGCCCAACAAGCCCACACAGTTCTAGGCTGCATTAACAGAGGGATAGAATCAAGATCACGCGAAGTGTTAATACCGCTTTATAAGGCCTTGGTAAGGCCACACTTGGAATGCTGGAATCAGTTTTGGTTGCCACAATGCAAAAAGGATGTTGAGACTCTAGAAAGAGTGCAGAGAAGAGCGACAAAGAGGATTAGGGGACTGGAGGCTAAAACATATGAATAGTTTGACTACTGAAGTTTGCAGATGATACAACAGTGATCGGACTCATTCGAGACAATGATGAATCCGCATACAGATGGGAAGTTGAACAACTATCCTTGTGGTGTGACCAGAACAATCTAGAACTGAACACACTCAAAACCGTAGAAATGGTGGTAGACTTTAGGAGAAACCCTTCCACCCTTCCACCTCTCACAATACTAGACAACACAGTATCAACAGTAGAGACCTTCAAATTTCTAGGTTCTATCATATCTCAAGACCTAAAATGGTCACCTAACATCAAAAACATCATCAAAAAAGCACAACAAAGAATGTTCTTTCTGCGCCAGCTCAGGAAGCTCAAACTGCCCAAGGAGCTGCTGATTCAGTTCTACAGAGGAATCATTGAGTCTGTCATCTGCACCTCTATCACTGTCTGGTTTGGTGCTGCAACCCAACAGGACCGACACAGACTTCAGAGGATAATCAGAACTGCAGAAAAAACAATTGCTGCCAATCTGCCTTCCATTGAGGACCTGTATACTGCACGAGTCAAAAAGAGGGCGGGTAAAATATTTACTGACCCCTCACATCCTGGACACAGATTGTTTCAACTCCTACCCTCAAAACGTCACTACAGAGCACTGCACACCAAGACAACTAGACACAAGAACAGTTTTTCCCCGAACGCCATCACTCTGCTAAACAAATAATTCCCTCAACACTGTCAGACTTTCTACTAAATCTGCACTTCTATTCTACTAGTTTTTCTCATCATTCCTTTCACCCATTTCCTCCCATGTTGACTGTATGACTATAACTTGTTGCTTATATCCTAAGATTTTTATTAATATTGCTTCTTCATTGCTTATTTGACCCCTATGACAATCATTAAGTGTTGTACCACATGATTCTTGACAAATGTATATTTTATTTTATGTACACTGAGAGCATCTGCACCAAGACAAATTCCTTGTGTGTCCAATCACACTTGGCCAATAAAAATTCTATTCTATTCTATTCTATTAGGGGACTGGAGGCTAAAACATATGAATAGTTTGACTCTCTCTTCTTTGTGGCAACCCGTGAGATATTGGAACACTGCTATCCTGTCTCCCCTGGTCCTTCTTTTCATTAAACTAGCCATGCCCAGTTCCTGCAACCGTTCTTTATATGTTTTAGCCTCTATTCCCTTTGTCATCTTTGTTGCTTCATTTCTGCGCTGCAAAAAACCCAGTAATTTTTACTGGAATCGCACTCCATTTTGTGCCGTTCTGGGTCTGGGCCCATCCCTGTTCTAAGCTTTCTAAACCTAGGATCGTAAATCTAGTTGCGTAGGGTATTCTGTTATTATTATTATTATTATTATTATTATTATTATTATTATTATTATTATTATTATTATTTAGATTTGTATGCCGCCCCTCTCCGAAGACTGTTGCGAGTGGAGGAGTGGAGGGCTCTTCTGGTAAAGTATCTCTGGACATTTTGTAGAGTGTTTATGTCCGAAATGTGGTGTGGGTTCCAGACAGATGAGCTTTATTCAAGGATCGGTCTGTTCCCCTACATTTTAAAATGGTAGGCGTCTTTTCTGAAATCATTATTTTTATATCATTTCTGTACATGTAACTCTTAGTATAAGTCCAAATAATGTCCAATGAATGAACGAACGAAGGAACGAAGGAACGAACGAAGGAACAAACGAAGGAACAAACAAACAAACAAACAAATAAATGAATAAATGAATAATTAACTAACTAACTAACTAACTAATTAAACAAACAAACAAACAAATAATTCTGGGTATATGTTTTTAACCTAATGCTGCCTTCTCTAAACCTAATTTTGTCTCCTGGGCCTACCACCATTTCATTTTCCATTCCCCCCACCCCCCAAAAAATGAGCCGTTATGCCTTAACATGGTTGTAAATGATGGGCTACCTGTATATGGGAGCTACTGGATAATTTGCACGAGAGGAGAACCAAGCACAAACTCAAATATATCTCTGGCAGGGGATGCCCCAGAAATTCTCAAATGACGCAGCTGGGCAAGCATTGTGGAAGTGGCGTATCTGCCAAATTGGCACTTCTCAAAAGGCCGTGGAGAATTTGTGTGGAGCAATTAAGTGCTTTGGATGGAGTCAAACCTTCTAAAATGACATGGTGTGGGGGGGAGAAGTGAGGCTGTCCTTGTTGCTTGAACCAACACATCGTGGTACCTGGTGTTTCTCCTGGGGTTAATATAAGAGAATCAGGGAGTTGGAAGCTCAGGTAGGAAACCCTATACTATTTCAGAGAAATAGTATAGGGTTGCATTGGCTGCCGATCAGTTTCCGGTCACAATTCAAAGTGTTGGTAATGGCCTATAAAGCCCTACATGGCATCGGACCAGAATACATACGGGACCACCTTCTGCTGCACAAATCTCAGCGGCCGATTAGGTCCCACAGAGTTGGCCTTCTCCGGGTCCCGTCGACTAAACAATGTTGTCCGGTGGGGACCAGGGGAAGAGCCTTCTCTGTGGTGGCCCCGGCTCTCTGGAATTAACTCTCCCCTGAGATTCGAATTGCCCCCACCCTCCTTGCCTTCCGTAAGATGTTGAAGACCCATCTATACCGCCAAGCATGGGGGGATTGATTCTCCCCTTACCTTTCCTGAATCAACATATGAGATTGGTATGACGGTTTTAGAATTGTTAGTTGTTTATAATAATGGGGTTTTTAATATAGTTTATATTGGATTTGTATTTTATTTCACCTACTATTGTTGTGAGCCGCAAGTCAATATCACAAGTAAAACACTTCCTAAGCCCCTAGGATTGTGTGATGTGTTGTTGTTGTCGTCGTTATTATTATTATTATTATCATCATTATCATCAATACAACACAGCAAACGAGATCACTATGCTGGATTTCGTATTTCATCACCAGTCAGGCGCTTCCCAAGCACCTAGGACTGCGTGATGTAGCGGCGAATTATGTTTGCCAGTAAAGCGGCCTTTTGCAATTGACAGATGGAGATTTTGTCAATTCCGATGGTTTTCAAATGTCCGCTGAGATCCTTTGACACTGTGCCCAGCGTGCCAAGTACCACTGGGACCACTTTCACGGGCTTATGCCAGAGTCATTGCAGCTCGATTTTTAGATCTTCGTATTTCACTAATTTCTCTAGCTGCTTCTCCTCAATTCTGCTGTCTCCTGGGATTGCGATGTCGATGATCCATACTTTCTTTTTCTCCACGATCACAATGTCTGGTGTGTTATGCTTCAGAATTCGGTCAGTCGGAAGTCGGAAGTCCCACCATAGTTTTGCTTGCTCATTTTCGACCACTTTTTCGGCCTTATGATCCCACCAGTTCTTTGCCACTGGTAAATGGTAGTTCCAGCACAAGTTCCAGTGGATCATCTGTGCCACAGCATCGTGTCTATGCTTGTAGTCAGTCTGTGCGATCTTTTTGCAGCAGCTGAGTATGTGATCGATTGTTTCATCTGTTTCTTTACAGAGTCTGCACTTTGGATCGTCTGTTGATTTTTCAATTCTGGCTTTGACAGCGTTTGTTCTAATGGCCTGTTCTTGTGTATTAGTCCAGTATTAGTCCTTCTGTCTCCTTTTTGAGTGTTCCACTTGTAAGCCATGACCAGGTCTTTTCTTTATCCACTTTGCCTTCAATCTTCTCCAAGAACTGTCCGTGCAATGCTTTGTTCCGCCAACTGTCCATACGACATTGAGTTACAGTTTTTCTGTACTGGTCCTTAGTTTGCTTCATGCATTATTATTATTATTATTATTATTATTATTATTATTATTATTATTACTTCTACTACTATTATTATTATTTGCCCCCTTCTTTAAGGGCTGACAGAATTCTGCAGGAATCCCAAAGTTTGTTTACCGTTGCTGCAAGAAGCAGCCAACCCCAATAAAATTAATCCAACGTACATACCTACATTTGTAAATAAAGCAGCAGAGCCATTGGGACTTACACCCTAGATAAGATTTGGGACTCTCTCTCTCTCTCTTTTTGGCAAGGAAATGAAATGACTGCAAATCCCATCCTGGCAAAGTGAGAGATGGTGCCTCTATTTTAACATAGGGAAACCAAGGCGAGAGACTGAAAGCTTGGAGGGTCGCAATAATTCAGCAACGAGCCTCTTTGCCAAAGCATTTGGGGGCAGAAAACTCCAGAGAGTCCCTTCCCTGAGTTCATAGCCTTGCATTTGACATGGGGCTCAGCTTCGGTTTTGGCTGTAATGAAACTGTCCTCCGTGTTACGTGATCAGCTTGAAATTCAGGACTATGCTAGCGATGAAAGTTATATAAATGTCCCAAGATGCTTTGATGGGGCAGTTCTTTTCAGAAAGAAAAAGAGAAAGAAAGAAAGGAAGGAAGGGAGGGAGGAAAGAAAGAGAGACAGAAAGAAAGGAAGGAAGGGAAAAAAGAGAGACAGAAAGAAAGAAAGAAAGAAAGAAAGAAAGAAGAGGAATGGAAAGGAAAGGAAAGGGAAGGAGAGGGAAGGAAAGGAAAGGAAAGGGAAGGTATCCACGTACTTATATTTCTAAGTTTGCTTTGGAGTGAGGGGCATACAAATATAATAAATAAATAAATAAATACAGTATATAAAGTAAATAAGTAAGTAAGTAAGTAAGTAAATAATAAAGTAAATACATACATACATACATACATACATACGTACGTACATACATACATACATACATACATACTTGGAGCAGGAGGCTTAATGGACATAGTTTGGCTAAGTCCTTCCTACATTTGTAGTAACCCTCTGGCATTTTAAAATGCAATGCAATTCCGAAAGACTTCCTCGCAATATGTCCTCGAGTGCTTCTTTCCCTGGATCTAAAATTTAGGAAACCACCAATAAGGAGACAAATATAAAATAAAAATAGACAGAAAAGCTACTACTGTACTCTACTGAAACATTTTCAAAAGAAGGTTATGGCCTGAAGAATTGGCAAACTGGAGCTGTTGCAATTCCTGCCATGTTTAATCTCTGTCGCTGGAATTTGTGCATGATTTTGAGAGTCAGTCTCTTTCTTTCTCTCTCTCTCCCGCTCCCTCTCTCTCTCTCTCTCCCTTTCTCTCTCCTGCTCCCTCTCTCTTCCTCCCTTGCTCCCTCTCTCTCTCGCTCCCTCTCTCCTTTCTCTCTCCTTCTCCCTCTCCCTCGCTCCCTCTCTCCCTTTCTCTCTCCTGCTCCCTCTCCCTCGCTCCCTCTCTCTCTCCCTCTCTCCCTCTTTCCCTCCCTCCCTCCCTCCCTCCCTTTCTCTCTCCTGCTTCCTCTCCCTCGCTCCCTCCCTCACTCTCCCCCTCCTTCCATCTCTCTCCCCCTTCCCTCTTTCTCTCTCCCCCCTCTTCCTACCTCCCTCCTTCCCTCCCTCCCCCCCTCTCTCCAATAGCTTGGGATGAAATTCAGTAGATTCAGACAGGTTCGATAGAACCTGTGGCAGCGATTCTGCAGTTTGCAGAACCGGTAAATCGCACCACTGACTGGCCCCTCCCCATCCCCCCCCTCCTTCTCTCCTCCTCAGCTTCATACCGTGTTTCCCCGAAAGTAAGACAGTGTCTTACTTTCTTTTTATCCCCAAAAGCCCCACTATGTCTTACTTTCGGGGTATGTCTTATATTGGAAAAAAATTGTCGAATTTTTTGTTTTAACCATAAAATTAACATTTAGATGCGGTGACGTATGGAGGGGGGGTGGCGCGGAAGTGGGCAGGAGGCGGCGCTCATTAAGATCAGAGGGAGGTGGCAGACGCGGCGACATATGGAGAGGGGGACGGCGCAGGCGTGGGCAGGAGGCGGCGCTCATTTGGATCAGACGGAGGCGGCAGACGCGGTGATGTATGGAGGGGGGCGGCGCGGAAGTGGGCAGGAGGCGGCGCTCATTAAGATCAGAGGGAGGTGGCAGACGCGGTGACATATGGAGAGGGGGACGGTGCGGACGTGGGCAGGAGGCGGCACGCAGCTAGATGAGAGGGAGGCGGCAATACCCCCGTGTTTCCCCGAAAGTAAGACATATGTCTTACTTTCGGGGTATGGCTTATATTAGCTGACCCCCCTGAAACCCCCGATACGTCTTACAATCAGGGGTGTCTTACTATGGGGAAACAGGGTACACATAGAACAAACATCACAAGTTGAACACTACAAGACTTGGCCAAGCTTTTCTGTCAGTTCGGTGGGTGTGACTTGGCAGGTTACCACCGCCCCACCTTGTCACGAGTGATGCCACATTGGCCATGCCCACTCAGTCACATGACACCCCTCGTCCAAGCCACGCCCACCAAGCCACGCCCGCAGAACTGGTAGGGGGGGGATTTGAATTAACAGGTGGATTGCTTGCCTACACGTTCCTTGCCAGGTTGAACCCTCTGGAGCAGTGATGGGCTCCTACAGGTACAATCAGGTACGCAGAACCAGTAGAAAAATTTTGATTTTTTTTCTTTTTTCCCCTTCTAGGCTCTGGGTATGTTTTTCCTCCTGCAGTAAATGCGGATGAATGTGTGTAATTTTGGAAGAGCTGTGTGTCTGTGTGTACATACACATACAGTTTATATAGTAGATAATGTACAGTGATACCTCGTCTTACAAACGCCTCATCATACAAACTTTTCGAGATACAAACCCGGGGTTTAAGATTTTTTTGCCTCTTCTTACAAACTATTTTCACCTTACAAACCCACCGCTGTTGCTGGGATGGCCCGCCTCCGAACTTCCATTGCCAGCGAAGCACCCATTTTTGCGCTGCTGGGATTCCCCTAAGACTCCCCTCCATGGGAAACTCCACCTCCGGACTACCGTGTTTTTGTGATGCTGCAGGGGAATCCCAGCAGGGGAATCCCAGCAGCGCAAAAACGGGCGCTTTGCTGGAAACGGAAGTCCAGAGTTGGGGTTTCCCAGGGAGGGGAGCCTCAGGGGAATCCCAGCAGTGCAAAAACGGGCGCTTCGGCTGTCAAAAGGGGTGAATTTTGGGCTTGCATGCATTAATCGCTTTTCCATTGATTCCTATGGGAAACATTGTTTCATCTTACAAACTTTTCACCTTACAAACCTCGTCCCGGAACCAATTAAGTTCGTAAGACAAGGTATCACTCTATATTTTTGTGTGCCTGTGTGTAATATGTAATATGCCGCCCCGAGTAATAATAAATTATTATTATTATTATTATTATTATTATTATTATTATTATTATTATGTACACACGTGGCATATATACATAGAATTAAAGAGTATATTTTGGATGTTCAGTCATAGTAAATAGATGGAGAAATTGTATCTCTTTGAGGCAAAGAGAAGCCCGGCACCCTAACCCAAACCCTGGACATGAGTGACATCAAACTGGCAACCTTTAAGCCATTCACATGACCTTTAAGCATGATCACGTGATCGTCAAGCCACTCGAACCTAGTCACATGGCCAGCAAGCCACACCCACAAAATAAGCCACGCCCACAGTGTGGCAGTAGAACATTTTTGCAGCCCTTCATTGCGTCTCCTGACTCAAAACAACCCCCCAAAGTGGGTGGCGGGCAGGAGATGTTCAACGAAAACCCCCCCGTTATGCGGCGCCAATTTTCGTTAGGGCCAGTTTGGCACGTCCTGATTTTCTCTGTAACAGCCCCCCCCCCCCCCCGTTTTGTTTATTTTTCTCAACGAGTTGCAGTGAATGCAAGCTTTAGGTTTGTGGTGGGGGGAGGAAAGAGACCGGGGAAAGCACCAGACAAACAGAAAGTGCTGGAAGCGATGCCCAATTAGGGTTCTTTGGAGGAGAAGACACGGGAGCTGCTGTGGAAGCAAAATTCCAGCCGGGTGTCTCCCTCCGCTCTCCAGCTCTGGCTAAGATTAGCCTATGCGCCAACAAGAGGGGCCACCTGTTCGTCCTGGGCCGAGGCAGCCCCAGCCTCTCACAACGGCCTCTGGCATGGCTGGGCAGAGAGATGCCCTGCTATTTCTTTTCTTTTCTTTCTTTCTTTTTTTCTTTCTTTCTTTCCTTGCTTCCTTCATCCTCCTCCTGTTTCTCTTTCTCTTTCTCTTCTTCTTCTTCTTCTTCTCTTTATTTCTTTTCTTTCTTTCTTTCTTTCTTTCCTTCAATCTCCTCCTGTTTCTCTTCCTCTTTTCTTCTTCTCTTTCTTTTCTTTTCTTTTCTTTAGCTTTCTTCCTTTCTTTCTTTCTTTCCTTCCTTCATCCTCCTCCTCCTGTTTCTCTTTCTCTTTTCTTCTTCTTCTTCTTCTTCTTCTTCTTCTTCTTCCTCTTCTTTATTTATTTATTTTCTTCCCTTTTCCTTTTCTTTTTCCTTTTCCTTTTCCTTTTCTTTTCTTTCTTTCTTTCTTTCCTTCAATCTCCTCCTGTTTCTCTTCCTCTTTTCTTCTTCTCTTTCTTTCTTTTCTTTTCTTTTCTTTAGCTTTCTTCCTTTCTTTCCTTCCTTCATCCTCCTCCTCCTCCTGTTTCTCTTTCTCTTTTCTTCTTCTTCTTCTTCTTTTATTTATTTATTTTCTTCCCTTTTCCTTTTCCTTTCTTTCTTTCTTTCTTTCCTTCTTTCCTTCCTTCATCCTCCTCCTCCTCCTGTTTCTCTTTCTCTTTTCTTCTTCTTCTATCTATTTATTTATTCTTTTCTTTTCGTTTCGTTTGTTTTCTTTCCTTCCTTTCTTTCTTTCCTTCCTTCCTTCATCCTCCTCCTCCTCCTCCTGTTTCTCTTTCTCTTTTTTCTTCTTCTTCTTCTTCTTCTTCTTCTTCTTCTTCTTCTTTATTTATTTATTTTCTTCCCTTCTCCTTTTCCTTTTCTTTTTCCTTTTCCTTTTCCTTTCCTTTTCTTTGTTTCTTTCTTTCTTTCCTTCTTTCCTTCCTTCATCCTCCTCCTCCTCCTGTTTCTCTTTCTCTTTTCTTCTTCTTCTATCTATCTATTTATTTATTTATTTGTTTGTTTCTTTGTTTTAGTTGAAAGGGACCTTACAGGTCATCAAGTTCCACCCCCTGCCTGAGCAGGAAATCCTACAGCACCCCAGCCAAATGTCAGTCCAATCTCCTCTTGAAAATGTCCAAAGTTGGGGAGTCCACAACCTCTGCTGGCAGGCCGTTCCACTGGTTGATCACTCTCACTGTCAAGAAATTCTTTCTTAGCTCCAGGTTGAATCTTTCCTTGGTCAGTTTCCAACCGTTGTTCCTCGTCCGGCCCTCTGGTGCCCTGGAAAACAGTGTGTCCCCCTCCTCTCTGTGGCAACCCCTCAAGTACCTGTATGCAGCTATCATGTCCCCCCTAGCCCTTCTTTTTACTAGACTATCCATGCCCAGGTCCAGCAACCTTTCCTCGTATGGCCTGGTCTCTAGTCCCCTTATCATTTTAGTTGCTCTTTTCTGCACCCTCTCTAGAGTCTCCTCCTCCTCCTCCTCCTCCTTCTTCTTCTTCTCCATCTTCTCCTCCTCCTTCTTCTTTTTCCTCCTCCTCCACTTCTCTTTTCTCCTCTTCCTCCTCCCCCTGCTCCTCCTCCTTTCTCCTTTCTCCTCCTTTCTTCTTCCCTCTCCTCTTCCTCCTCCTGATTCATGTAATCTGCTGCAAATATGGATTCTTTGAGCACATTACTGAAAGAGTAGTAGATCCTTGGAACAAACTTCCAGCAGACGTCGTTGGTAAATCCACAGGAACTGAATTGAAACATGCCTGGGATGTGATGCCCTGCCTTTTCTTTTCTTTTCTTTTCTTTTCTTTTCTTTTTTTCTTTCTTTCTTTCTTTCCTTGCTTCCTTCATCCTCCTGTTTCTCTTTCTCTCTTTTCTTCTTCTTCTTCTTCTCCTTCTCCTCCTTCTTCTCCTTCTTTTTCCTCCTCCTCCACTTCTCTTTTCTCCTCTTCCTCCTCCCCCTGCTCCTCCTCCTTTCTCTTTTCTCCTCCTTTCTTCTTCCCTCTCCTCTTCCTCTTCCTCTCCCCCTCCTCCTGACTCATGTAATCTGCTGCAAATATGGATTCTTTCATTACTGAAAGAATAGTAGATCCTTGGAACAAACTTCCAGTAGACGTGGTTGGTAAATCCACAGGAACTGAATTGAAACATGCCTGGGGTAAACATAGATCCATCCTAACATAAAAAACAGGAAATAGTATAAGGGCAGACGAGATGGACCAGGAGGTCTTTTTCTGCGGTCAATCTTCTATGTTTCTATTATCCTTGTGGAAGTCCACAAGTCTTAAAGTTGCCAAGGTTGGAGACCCTGTGTTTTGCCCCTCAAGGACAGCCTTGAAACCTAGACATCTCACTTCTGTGTCATCCTAAAGCAAAGGCTTGACAATTGAAAAAAACACTCCCAATTTCTCAACCCAAGGTGAACTGGTCCATTGAAAAAAAACCCTAAGCTTACAAATTGTCCCATTTGGCAATCCTTTCTGCAGAATCAGCCACAAGGCCATGAAAAAGAACGCACAATCTCACTTTGGGCCAAGCGCAACTCTGTCGAAGTGATGTGTTTGCTTTTTGCCCAACCTGCACTTATCCAGATATTATTTGTGTGATGGCTCACTGATGACCTGATCCCTATCTGGCATGACGTGGTCAAAAAATTCGGGTAATTTGTCTTTTATTTCCCCATAGCTTTGGTGATGAACCAACCCTGTGATAAGTCCCCGTCCCCCCCAACATGTGTAAATAATCCCTTCCCAGTGATAATGCTGGTCCATCTTAAAAGAATTCTGGTTCTTTTGAAAAAAAACTGTTGGAAGAAATATCCATCTAGGTTCTGTTCCAAGTGGAGAAGAAAGACACTGGAAACATGGTATTTGGAAAGATGGTTTTAATGGTGGACAGGATCCCCTGTCCAGTTGTCTTTCCTTTCTCTCACTTATCATATATATTTTATTTCTTTCATATATCCTCTCCTCTAAGTTCACTTTACCCTTATATATATTACTACATGTCTATTTTTTTCTTCCTATGTATTTGTGCATTGGACGAATGAATGAATAAATGAATAAATGAATGAATGAATGAATGAATCAATAAATCAATAAATCAATAAATCAATCAGTGAAAGTACACAGAACCGGTAGAAAAATTTTGAATTTTTTTTCTTTTTCCCCCCTTCTGGGCCCTGGATATGTTCTTCCTATCGCAATAAATGAGGTTGAATATGTATAATTTTAGAAGAGCTGTGCGTGCGTATGTGTGTCATACATTTTATATAGTAGATAATGTATATTTTTGCGTGCCTGTGTGTAATATATATATACACATATGGTATATATACAGTACATAGAATTAAATAGTATATTTTGGATGTTCAGTAATAGTAAATAGATGGGGAAATTGTCTCTCTTTGAGGCGAGGGGAGGCCAGGCACCCTAACCCAACACATTGATGTGAGTGACGTCAAGTTGGCCACCTTTAAGCTACCCCCCGGTCACATGATCGTTAAGCCGCTCCCACCTGGTCACATGACCAGCAAACCACACCCACAAAATAAACCACGCCTATAGTGTGGTTGTAAAACATTCTGCAGCCCTTCATTGGATCACATGCCTTGAAGATGTTGGGCAAAGGAGAAAGCGATTCCCACGGGGTCTTGCAGGGACAACTCTGTAGGCTGTCCTAAGTCCCAAGCTTGGTTGAGCCCTGCTGGGTGATGTTAATCTTTCCAGGAGCCATGTGGTGAGTTCTGTTCAGGGGTGAAATTTAGCAGGTTCTGCAGAACCGATAACGGATATTTTGAGCAGTTCAGAGAACCAATTGTGGAAATTTTGAGTAGTTGAATTGGCAGTTCTGTGTTAGCAAAAACTTCAGAAGAGAAGGATTTAGGGGTAGTGATTTCTGACAGTCTCAAAACAGTGCAGTCAGGCAGTAGGAAAAGCGAGTAGGATGCTTGGCTGCATAGCTAGAGGTAGAACAAGCAGGAAGAGGGAGATTGTGATCCCGCTGTATAAAGCGCTGGTGAGACCCCATTTGGAATACTGTGTTCAGTTCTGGAGACCTCACCTACAAAAAGATATTGACAAAATTGAACGGGTCCAAAGATGGGCTACAAAAATGGTGGAAGGTCTTAAGCATAAAACTTCTCAGGAAAGACTTAATGAACTCAATCTGTAGAGTCTGGAGGACAGAAGGAAAAGGGGGGACATGATTAAAACATCTAAATATGTTAAATGGTTAAATAAGGTTCAGGAGGGAAGTCTTTTTAATAGGAAAGTAAACACCAGAACAAGGGGTTACAATCTGAGGTTAGATGGGGGAAAGATCGGAAGGAACGTGAGAAAATATTATTTTACTGAAAGAGTCGTAGATGCTTGGAACAAACTTCCAGCAAACGTGGTTGGTAAATCCACAGGAACTGAATTTAAACCTACCTGGGATAAACATATATCCATCCTAAGATAAAATACAGGAAATAATAATAATAATAATAATAATAATAATAATAATAATAATAATAATTTATTAGATTTGTATGCCGCCCCTCTCCAAGGACTTGGAACAGCTCACAACAGGTATAAGGGCAGACTAGATGGACCATGAGGTCTTTTTCTCCCATTGCCTGAGGAGCTGAGCCCGTAAAATACCCTTCCCAGGGTCCCGAGGAGCATTTCCGAATTGTGATGGCAAGGAATGAGGCTGAGCGCTTCCATCCTCTAAATAAAAACCCAGTTGGCATTGTAGTATCACTCCCTTTGCTCTGGCAGCTGGAGAGAGAGAGAGAGAAGCTAAAAAAAAAAACATTTGCAGCATGTACATTCATGACATTGACCATGCATTAGTGGGAGAAGCAATTCGGTCATTAAAATAACTCCGGCCTCCTCTACTCTGGAGGCGAGGTGGGTTTCTACTTGCTTCACTGCTGGTTCGCTTCCTCCGATGAACCTAGTGGGCGTGAGCGCGCCTGCGCAGTGTTAAAAAAAATCTGGGGCGAAAAAGGTGAAAACAAGATGGCGGCCGTATGCACAATGCCGGAAACTCTTTTTGGAGAACGTTGTGGTTGGCTCTGGCCCAGCTCCTGCCCCAAGGAATGTGGAGGTGGAGGTGGGGGAAACATCCACATGTCACAGGCCTGTTTTGCTCCCGATAGAATCTCCCGACGAAGTCTCCTCTGACGAAGGAAGTGTGAGTGGCAGGGAAGAGGGGAGTTTGGCAGACAGCCCAGGAGGAGATCAATCATCCTTATCATCCCTGGATTCTGAACAAGAACCTATGACGGACCCACGCATGCGTAGATTGATGTATAGGAGAGAGCAACTGAAGGATTATTACAGGAGATAAGTGAGGCCACCTGTGTGGGGCTGCTGTAAGTAGTGCTACAGATAAAAAGAGCAGCGTGCTGGTTTATCTGATTCATAGTTCGTCAAGATCGTGGTTTGTTGTTTCCCTGTTCAAGACTGTGTGTGGAATTTCTGGACTTTTGGAATTGGACTCAATTTCCCAGTTACTGGGTGAGAAATTGGATTGCATTTAACCTGTGCCTTGTGCGTATCAGAAAATCCCTTTGACATTTTAAAAGGGTTTTTTTCCCTGCTTTTCTGTTGATAAAGACTTTTGGTTTTCCTTCTATTGTGTGGTGTGTGTCTTTCTGGACTAATTACCCTGTAATTACGGGCGGTTGGGACACGCCAGCAGAACAGAGAGTAGCTGTGTTATCAGTGTAACACAGCTAATATCAGATAACACAGCTAGTATGTCTCCTCTGGTTCTTCTCCGA
Organism: Erythrolamprus reginae; assembly: GCF_031021105.1. Taxonomy (NCBI): domain Eukaryota; kingdom Metazoa; phylum Chordata; class Lepidosauria; order Squamata; family Dipsadidae; genus Erythrolamprus; species Erythrolamprus reginae. Next base: position 50,724,883 of record NC_091958.1, read on the forward strand.
ATGAAACTAGCCAGGCCAAAATGTTGGGGATGTTCCCTGACAAGAGCAGGTCCACCTATTCTCCAAAGATCAGGACAATAAGCAAGGGATGGAACTAGAAACTTATCAAAGAGAGATGCAATTTAGAAGCAAGGAGAAATTCCCTGACACTGAGAACAATTTTAATTCTAATAAGAAAAAGATTAAAAACCTGCTTTCTTTGTCAGCATCTTTGAAGGTGATCTCAGGTGAGCCCGGGATGGAATTCTTCAGCAGCTGCAGTGCCCTCTGTTGGAGCTTTGGAGAACTGCAACATGGAACAAGGGGGTTTTCCTGGTGTTTTTGCGGTGGGTAAAGTTTTCATTTTCAAAGGAATTTTATTTTTCCTGAAATGGAACGTATTGGTTGGCTGTCTTTCTTCCAACACGCTTAAGCAGGTTTATTAATCAATCCGTGTTTGAAGTTTGTTCAAATGCAATGACTCACCCATGAATCCAGCAATGTTTTTCACACCTGGCCAATATTAAACTTGATCCAATTTTGCAGGTTCATATTGGAGGTATGTAAGGATATAATAATATTCATATACAGGATACTAGTAAAAAAAAATAAAAGAAAGAAGAAACTTTAGGACAGGAGACAAAAGGCACTCTGGTGCACTTATGCATGCTCCTTACTGACCTCTTAGGAATCGGGAGAGGTCAACAGTGGATAGTCTAAGGCAGGGGTCTCCAACCTTGGTAACTTTAAGCCTGGAGGACTTCAACTCCCAGAATTCCCCAGCCAGCAAAGCAAAGTTGAAGTCCACCAGGCTTAAAGTTACCAAGGTTGGAGACCCCTGGTCTAAGGGGAAAGCTTTGGGGGTTAGGGAATGATACTACAGAGTCTGGTAGTGAGTTCCATGCATCAACTACTCGGTTACTAAAGTCGTATTTCCTGCATATAATGTAACGTTTCTTCAACACTCCGGGGCTTGCATTGGCTGCCGATCAGTTTCCGGTCACAATTCAAAGTGTTGGTCATGACCTTTAAAGCCCTACATGGCATTGGACCAGATTACCTCCGGAACTGCCTGCTACCGCCAAACTCAGAGAACATAAAGGATCTTCCTCCTCTTCCTCTTCCTCTCTGCAAACCCACTCCCTTCTAACACTGATAATGTTACCTATTTCTGCTAGAAAAGAACCAGGGGACAAGGATCTTCCTGCACTCTTTCTAGAGTTTCAATGTCCTTTTTATAGTGTAATGACCAAAACTGAATGCAGTACTCTAGGTGTGGTCTGACCAGGGCATTATAGAGAGATATTAGTACTTCTCAAACCTTAGAGTATATTATTATTATTATTATTATTATTATTATTATTATTATTATTATTATTATTATTAATTAGATTTGTATGCCGCCCCTCTCCGTAGACTCGGGGCGGCTATATCCCTCTGTTGATGCAGCTTAAGATTCTGTTGGCATTTTTAGCCACCGCTGCACATTGCTGGCTCATATTTACCATATTTTTCAGAGTATAAGACGCACCTTAGTTTTCAGGGAGGAACATGGGGAAAAGAATCAGCTTACCAGATGTTCCTTGGGCTAGCGTCCTTAGTCTGGTCAGCTTCAGCACTTTATTTTATCCCCTGTCAGGGCTTTTAAAAAACTTTATTCGGAGAGAGTAACAATGAAAGAGCTTGCAAGCCAGTAAGAGCTGGGAACATCATTATCACCTGGAAAGAAACATTTGGAGCAAGGAGAGCAATGAAAGAAACCCTGCAAAGACTTAGGGCTTGGAAAACATTTTTTGCAGAGAGTAACAATGAAAGAGCTTGCAAGCCGGTAAGAGCTGGCACCTAGTTAGGGCTGGGAAAAAACTTATTCAGAGCAAGTTAGAGCAATGAAAAAAAACCCTGCAAAGACTTAGGGCTTGGAAAATCATTCTTTGCAGAAAGAAACAATGAAAGAGCCTGCAAGGTAAGACCTGGGAACATCATTAGCAGCTAGTTAGGGCTGAAAAAATAGCTACATTCAGAGTATGACACACACTCAAATTATCAGCCTCTTTTAGGGAGGAAAAAGGTGGGTCTTATACTCCATAAATACAGCAGTTGGTTATCCACCAAGACTCCAAAATCTCTCTCACAATTGCTACTGTTAAGTGTGGTTTCTCCCAATTTTTATGTGTGTCTTAGGTTTGTCTTACCTAGGCATAGGATTTTGGTTTTTTCTCAACAAAGTTTTTCTCAACATTGAACTTCATTTTGTTAATTTGAGCCCACAGTGCTAGTCTATTGAGATCCTTCTGCATTTTGAGCCTATCTTAGAAACATAGAAACATAGAAGACTGACGGCAGAAAAAGACCTCATGGTCCATCTAGTCTGCCCTTATCCTATTTCCTGTATTTTATCTTACAATGGATCTATGTTTATCCCAGGCATGTTTAAATTCAGCTCCTGTGGATTTACCAACCACGTCTGCTGGAAGTTTGTTCCAAGGATCTACTACTCTTTCAGTGAAATAATATTTTCTCATGTTGCCTTTGATCTTTCCCCCAACTAACTTCAGATTGTGTCCCCTTGTTCTTGTGTTCACTTTCCTATTAAAAACACTTCCCTCCTGAACCTTATTTAACCCTTTAACGTATTTAAATGTTTCGATCATGTCCCCCCTTTCCCTTCTGTCCTCCAGACTAGACAGATTGAGTTCATTAAGTCTTTCCTGATACGTTTTATACTTAAGACCTTCCACCATTCTTGTAGCCCGTCTTTGGACCCGTTCAATTTTGTCAATATCTTTTTGTAGGTGAGGTCTCCAGAACTGAACACAGTACTCCAAATGTAGTCTCACCAGCGCTCTATATAAGGGGATCAAAGTCTCCCTCTTCCTGCTTGTTATACCTCTAGCTATGCAGCCAAGCATCCTACTTGCTTTTCCTACCACCCGACCACACTGCTCACCCATTTTGAGACTGTCATCTTCTGGGGTATTGGCTACCTCCAACAGCTTGGTGTCATTTGCAAATTTGATTAGTTCCCCCTCTATTCCTTCATCTTGGTCACTAACGAATATATTATATATAATCTTTGAGGTTTGTCCTTAAATCACCAAGAGGATTTGCTGAGCTCCTTTGAACGTTCCCGAGGAGCTATTTTCGGGGGAATTCTGTTTACGTAAGGACTTGGAAGGAGAGGGAGGTTTTCCCAAAATGATCTCCTTCGAAGATACCCCCCACCCCGGCCCCCACCGATCCCGATCCACAATTTCACCAAGTTTCACGCCACGGCTTAATTTAAGCTCATTTTGCGGGGACTGTTTAGCCCGACTTCTACGGTTTCAGCCCGTAAGGAAATTCCAATCTCGGTTTGGACAGATCAGATATCTCCGCTTGACCCAAATCCCCCCATGGGGGCCTTGTTTTCACACCACCCTTAAGGAATATCGCAGGAGCTGTTTTGCAGCTTTGCGACGACGAAGTTGTAAGCCTTATTTTCTCTGGATTTTGGGAACGCACAAAAACCGCTTTTTCTTGGCCCTTCACCCTGATGCATGTTGTGGAGTTCCTACACAACGCTTCTGGCCGACTGCCTAATTCAATGTCGCCAGGTACTTAGAGTGGGTAGACTACTAAGTCACTTACTCACTGTGGATTGAGTAAAACCACCACTCAGGGATGGGCTCCTATGAGTACAGTCAGGTACGCAGAAGCAGTAGAAAAATTTTCGTCAAAATTGATTTTTTTTTCTTTTTTTCCCTTCTGGGTTTTGGGTATGTTTTTCCTATCACAGGAAATGAGGTTGAATGTGTATAATTATAGAAGAGTTATGTGTGTGTGTGTGTGTATACACATACAGTTTATATAGTAGATAATGCATATTTTTCTGTGCCTGTGTGCAGTGTTCCCTCTAATTTTTTTGGGGGGTGGGCGGAAAAATATAGTGTCTGAGTGGCAGTCCCTTCGGGACTGGGCGGCACAGAAATAATAAATAAATAAACAAACAAACAAATAAAAACACACCCTGTTTTGCCTCAGAGAATTTCAAAATAAAATCCTGTACTGTGTGTCTATAACAGTGAGCTCATAATAGGGCAACTCTATCAATATCAAAATGCCGCTTAAATAGTTGAGCTAGTTTCAAACTAGATTTTGATTTTCTTTCTCTCTTCCTTACTCCCATTCTTTTTCTTTCTCTTTTCCTTCCTCTCTTTTTTCTATCTGTTTCTCTCTCTTCCTCTCTTCCTCTTTCTCTCCTTCCCTCTCACTCTTTCCCTCTCGGCTTCTGGGCAGGTTTGGAAAACTCTGAGTTGATGATGATTTTTAAGTGAGCGATTGCTCACTGCTCAGCTGAGAGGGAACTATGCCTGTGTGTAATACATATGAACATATAGGGCATATGTACATAGAATTAAATACTGTAGTGTATTTTGGATGTTCAATAATAGTAAATAGAGAGGGAAATTGTATCTCTTGGAGGAGAGGAGAGGCCAGGCACCCTAACCCTAACTCTTGACGTGAGTGATGTCAAACTGGCCACCTTTAAGCCAGTCACGTGACCTTTAAGCCACACCTCGGTCACATGATCACCAAGTCACATCCAATAATTGCTAACCTAACCAGCTTCTTCTCTAGTAATTTTGAACTGCTAACAAGAGCTTACAAAACATTTGTCAGACCAATCCTAGAATACAGCTCGCCTGTATGGAACCCACATTGCATATCTGACATCAACACAATTGAGAGAGTCCAGAAATATTTCACAAGAAGAGTCCTTCACTCCTCTTCTCACAACAAAACACCTTACTCCGCCAGACTTGAAATTCTAACTTACAACTCTGTCGTCTCTGTTCTGACTTAATTATTATTATTTATTAAATTTGTATGCCGCCCCTCTCCGAAGACTCGGGGTTCATAAAATTAATAAAATCATATACCAAAATGTCCTACCTGTTAACGACTACTTCACCTTCAACCGCAACAACACACGAGCACCAAACCGATTTAAACTAAATGTCAACCGCTCCAAACATGACTGCAAAAAATACGACTTCAGCAACAGAATAATCAACACCTGGAATGCAGTACCTGATTCTATGGTTTCTACTCCTAAACCCAAAACCTTTAATCTTAGACTACCTACAATTGACCTCTCCTCCTTTCTAAGAGGTCTGTAAGGGGCGTGCATAAGCGCACCATTGTGCCTACCGTCCCTGTCCTATTGTCTTCTTTTGTTACTTTTTATCATTACTTATCTAATGTTTTATTTGTACAAATTACCACCCTATAATTGTTTGACAAAATTGTTTGACAAAGTGGTGTAACACATGGCAACTCCAAATCTCAACTAGCAAATGCTCTGTCCTACATATTGGGAAGAAGAATCTGAACTCCAAATACAAACTGAATAATCAAATTATCACAGATAATCCCCACTTGGTTAAAGACCTTGGTATACTAATAACAAAAGATTTAAGTGCCAAAGCCCACTGCAACAATATAGCCAAAAAGGCTTCAAGAGTTGTAAACCTAATCCTACGCAATTTCTGCTCTGGCAATCTCACACACACTACTTACCAGAGCTTACAAAACTTTTGCCAGACCCATCCTCGAATACAGCTCATCTGTTTGGAACCCATATCGCATCTCAGACATTAACACCCTTGAAAATGTCCAAAGATACTTCACCAGAAGAGCCCTTCACTCCTCCACTCGAAACAGAATACCCTATGAGACTAGATTTTCAATCCTGGGCCTAGAAAGTTTAGAACTAAGACGCCTTAAACAAGATCTAAGTATTGCCCACAAGATCATATGCTGCAACGTCCTGCCTGTCGGCGACTACTTCAGCTTCAACCACAACAACACAAGAGCACACAACAGATTTAAACTTAATATTAGCCGCTCCAAACTTGTCTGTAAAAAATATGACTTCAGTAACCGAGTTGTCGAAGCGTGGAACTCATTACCGGACTCCATAGTGTCATCCCCAAACCCCCAACACTTTACCCTTCGATTATCTATGGTTGACCTATCCAGATTCCTAAGAGGTCAGTAAGGGGCGAGTACAAGTGCACTAGAGTGCCTTCCGTCCACTGTCCTATTGCTCTCCTATATCTCCTATACCTTTCTTCTATTCCTATATCTCTTCTTCTATTCTTTCATTGATATGTTCTATTCCTATATCTTCTTTTCTATTCTTTCTTAGATATATTTTACTATGAGTATCTCCTCTATAACCTCCATCATGTATTTTGCTATGTGTATATAGATATATAACCACTAAAACCCTCATTGTGTATTGGACAAAATAAATAAATAAAAAAATAAAAATAAAAAAATAAAAAAATAAAAAAATAAGATGGTCCTTCGGCTGTCCAGCGCGATGAAGGGTGAGCTACACTTGAGATTTCTATCTTTCACCGCACCACATTTCGCCAGCAGTGTAAAGTCCTTTGGCTTCCCACATTCCTGTCAGATCTCAAGCAAATCCCTTAATAAATCCCGCTGCAACCCGGAAGAATTTTTTTTATTTTTTTAAGGATGGAAAAGGGTGGTTAAAAAAAACAACGATCAGGGCCTCCACCAGACCCAAATGAATAAACATTGGGGCAGTGATGGTATCGTGCCGGTTTTACAAAAAATCCCCCCTGCCTCTGTTAATTGTTCTAACTGTCAGGAAATTTCTCCTTAGTTCTTTATTATTATTATTATTATTATTATTATTATTATTATTATTATTATTATTATTGTTTATTAGATTTGTATGCCGCCCCTTTCCGTAGACTCGGGGCGGCTCACAATACAATAAAAACAGTTTATAACAAATCTAATAATTTACAATTAAAAATATTTTAAAAACCCATTATTGAACAGACATACACACAAGCATACCATACATAAATTGTATAGGCCCGGGGGAGATATCTCAGTTCCCCCATGCCTTACGACAAAGGTGGGTTTTAAGGAGTTGTGCGAAAGGCGAGGAGGGTAGGGGCAGTTCTAATCTCTGGGGGGAGCTGGTTCCAGAGGGTCGGGGCCACCACAGAGAAGGCTCTTCCCCTGGGTCCCGCCAACCGACATTGTTTAGTTGACGGGACCCGGAGAAGACCCACTCTGTGGGACCTAATCGGTCGCTGGGATTCGTGCGGCAGAAGGCAGTCTCGGAGATATTTATTATATTTTTATTATATTCGGGTGTATTTGTGCTTCTAATGTGGATAGCCATCTAGGTATTTCACTACAGTGTTTTTTCCTTACTTTCCTCCAGTATTCAAGTAGAGTGTTCCGAATCTGGTGTTGTTTAAAATGCGAATGTTTAATATGTTCCCTTTCCCACAGATGTGCATGCCATCCCTCATTAATATTATGTCCCTCTATTGTTAAAATTCTGGTATTGTCCAAGTTGATCCATTCTTTAATCCATAGTAATTTTGCTGCCTGATAGTATAATTCTAAGTTTGGGAGGCCAAATCCCCCTCTCAGTTTTGAGTCTTGCAATTGCTTTATTGTTTATCCTTGGTTTTTTATTATGCCAAATAAATTTGGAGATTATTCTCTTTGTATTTGAAAAGAATTTTTTGTCTAATTGAATTGGTACCGTTTGAAAAAGGCATAGCCATCTTGGAAGTATGTTAGATTTTATGGTGTTTATCCTTCCCATTAAAGATAAATTTAGATTGGACAATTTTTCTAAATCTTCTTTGGTTTTATTTAGTAATTTCATACAATTTAACTCTTTTAAAGATGAATATCTCGATGTGAACCAGAGTCCTAAATATTTGATTTTTTTGTTCTGTTTGAAATCCAGTTTCTCCTTAGTTCTAAGTTGTTTCTCTCCTTGTTTAGTTTCCACCCATTGCGTCTTGTTCTACCCTCAGGTACTTTGGAGAATAGCTTGATTCCCTCTTCTTTGTGGCAACCATATCTGGGATATTGGAAGACTGCTATCATGTCTCCCCTGGTCCTTCTTTTCATTAAACTAGCCATCCCCAGTTCTTGCAACCGTTCTTCATAAGTTTTAGCCTCCAGTCCCCTAATCATCTTTGTTGCTCTTCTCTGCACTTGGTATAGATACATTGTGGACCATATTCAATTTGAAATTATGGATAAAAGGATAAATTTGGATAATGAAACTGAATTGGGACAACTGATGGGACGGTGGGACAAGGTAAGACGATATATGATGAGCAGAATCCGAGACCAAGCTACAAGAAATAAATTGGAATCACTCATTGACCCAAGAGCAATACATCTATTTACATATTATAAATTTATGTATTGCTCTTGGGTCAAGTGGACTATACAAGAAACACCCCCGATTTGGGGGTGGGGAATGTGTGTGTGTCTGGGTGGTGGGCACATTTCACTATGCACTGTTTTATGTTGTGTGTATATAAACTTGTTAAAAATTAATAAAAAACAATTTAAAAAAAAGAGAGAATAGCTTGACTCCCTCTTCTTTGTGGCAACCATATCTGGGATATTGGAAGACTGCTATCATGTCTCCCCTGGTCCTTCTTTTCATTAAACTAGCCATCCCCAGTTCTTGCAACCGTTGTTCATAAGTTTTAGCCTCCAGTCTCCTAATCATCTTTGTTGCTCTTCTCTGCACTTTTTCTAGAGTCTCAACATCCTTTTGGCATCATGGCAACCAAAACTGAATGCAATATTCCAAGTGTGACCTCATCAAGGCCTTATAAAGTGGTATTAATACTTCACGTGATCTTGATTCTAGCCCTCTGTTGATGCAGTCGGAGTAAGTAGAGCAATGGAAAAAACCGATGAGGTTTTTAGTAAGATTATGGAATGCGCAGAATTAGATATGATGACGAGGCGGTTGAATAATCAAGTGGAAACAGAATTTTATAAAACTTGGCAAAGGTTTATTGTTGGTGGAATAAAAGGAATGTTTAAAGATGTTGAAGTATAGAGTTTAATACTGTAGTTACATTTATTAGGTATAGAACAGATTATATAAAGATATTTTACAGCAATGTTTACTTTTCTGAATTGATCTAAATTATAATTCACTTTCCTTTCTGTACTAAGATGACTTCAATACTGAGCGGAGCAATTGTAGCTCCTTTTTATGTTATGTTTTGTCTATTTTATGTTTGTCTGTCTTGTTATGTCTTTTTCTTTTGAAAATAATGCAAATTTTTATTATTTTTTAAAGGAAAAAACCCTGCAAAGGCTTAGAGCTTGGAAAACATTTTTTTTTTGCAGAGAGTTAACAATAAAAGACCTGGAAAGCCGGTAAAAGCTGGGGACATTGTTAGCTCAAACAAACTCAAACTCAACCCCGACAAGATGGAGTGGCTGTGGGTTTTGCCTTCCAAGGTCAATTCCATCTGTCCGCCCATTACCTTGGGGGGGGAATTATTGCCCCCCTCGGAGAGGGTCCACAACTTGGGCGTCCTCCTCCATCCACAGCTAACATTAGAACATCATCGTTCGGCTGTGGCGAGGAGGACGTTTGCACAGGTTCGCCTGGTGCACCAGTTGCGGCCCTACCTGGACCGGGAGTCATTGCTCACATTCACTCATGCCCTCATCACCTCGAGGTTAGCAGTTAGTTAGGGCTGGGGGGAAGCCCCCCCTACATTCAAAGTATAAGACGCACCCTAATTATCAGCCTCTTTTAGGGAGGAAAAAGGTGGGTCTTATACACCAAAAATATGGTATATCCATACCCATCCCTCTCTCTATCTATCTCATATCCATATCTATCTATCTATCTATCTACCTACCTACCTACCTATCTCAATCTCTATATCTATCTATCTATCTATCTATCTATCTATCTATCTATCTATTATCTCATCTATATCTATCTATCTTTCTCATCTATATCTACCTATCTACCTACCTACCTACCTACCTATCTATCTCATCTATCTATCTATCTCATCGATATCTACCTATCTACCTACCTACCTATCTATCATCTATCTATCTATCTCATCGATATCTACCTATCTACCTACCTACCTATCTCATCTCTATATCTATCTATCTATCTATCTATCTATCTATCTATCTATCTATCTATCTATCTATCTATCTATCCATCCATCTATCTCATTTCTATATCTATCTATCTATCTCATTTTTATATCTACCTACCTACCTTTCTGTCTGTCTGTCTGTCTGTCTATCCATCTATCTCATTTCTATATCTATCTACCTACCTACCTGTCTGTCTGTCTGTCTATCCATCTATCTCATTTCTATATCTACCTACCTACCTGTCTGTCTGTCTGTCTATCCATCTATCTCATTTCTATATCTACCTACCTACCTGTCTGTCTATCCATCTATCTCATTTCTATATCTATCTACCTACCTACCTACCTGTCTGTCTGTCTGTCTATCTATCCATCTATCTCATTTCTATATCTACCTACCTACTTACCTACTTACTCACCTACCTACCTACCTACCTATCTATCTATCTATCTATCTTCACACACAGATCCACACGCAGTACACATAATGACACACATACAACACTATTATTTGTGCTCGTCTACTCCCAGGTAGCCAACTGTGCACAGACGCATTCGGAGCCAGGCTAAATTTACCCGGGTGTTGGGTTCCCCTTGGCCCGGTTGCATAATGGTCAGGGGGGAGGACTTGGATGGGGTCCAGACCCCACGGGAGGGAGGGAGGGAGGCGTGGGACCATCCCGGCTCCCCTGCCTCTTTCTCCCCCTCCCCCACGACTGGGCGCTTGTGGAGATCAGCGAGACCCCCTCCCCAGCCCCTAGACAAGGGGGGCTGCAGTGCAGGGGTCCCTGGGTCTGGTGCCCCACATTCCTTGGAAGTGAGTCATTCTCGGAGGCAGCTGGAAGTTGATGCAAACAAACCCCGGCTGGACTGGCTCTCGGACTTCGGGACTTATATGGGGCAGCCTCTAGGGAGAAGAAGGCCGCTCACCGTTGCCCATCGGATCAAGATTTCCCACCACGCCGGTGGCTTTTAATTTTTTGTATTTGTATGTTTTATTCTCCTCTATACACACACACCCCTTAAAATTCATCCATAACATAGACAATTATACATTTTTATCCAGTCAACCGTACATCAGTATCTTGTTTTGTATCAGTCCATCAGTCTGTTTTTCTTTATTTTTTTACACTTCCTCTCCCTCTCTCCCTCCTTCTACCTTCTTGCACCTTCTCTCTCCCTTCCCTTCCTTCCTTCCTTCCTCTTTTCCTTCCTTTCTCTTTCTATCAGACCCTTCCTTCTTTTCTATCCCTCCCTCCTTTCCATCTTTTCCTTCCTTCCTTCCTGCCTGCCTGCCTGCCTCTTTTTCTTCCTTCCTTTCTCTTTCTCTGAGTCCCTCCCTTCCTTTCCACCCCTCCCTCCCTCATTTCCATGTTTTCCTTCCTTTTTCTTTTTCCTTCCTTTCTCTTCTTCTCCTTCTTTCCCTTCCTTCCTCCCTCTCTCCTTCCTTCCTTCTTTACCTCCCTTGCCCCTATCTCTCCTTTCCTTCCTCTTTCTATCAGACTCTTCTTTCCTCTTTCCCTCCCTCCCATCCTTCTTCCCATCTTTTCCTTCCTTTCTTATCTTTTTCCTCCCTTTCTCTTTCTTTCTCCTTCTCCTTCTTTCCCTTCCTCCCTCTCTCCTTCCTTCCTTCTTTACCTCCCTTGCCCCTATCTCTCCTTTCCTTCCTCTTTCTATCAGACCCTTCTTTCCTCTTTCCCTTCTTCCCTCCCATCCTCCTTCCCATCTTTTCCTTCCTTTCTTACCTTTTTCCTCCCTTTCTCTTTCTTTCTCCTTCTCCTCCTCCTTCTCTTTCCCTTCCTCCCTCCCTCCTTCTTTCCCTCCCTTTCACCCATCTCTCCCTTCCTTTCTCTTTCTATCAGTCCCTTCCTTCCTTCCTCCCTCCCTCCCTTTCTCTTTCCATCCCTTTCTCCCTCCCTTCTTTCTTTCTACCCGTCTCTATCTTCCTTCCTTTCTCTTGCTCGCTCCTCTCCACTTAGGGGTGCCTCCGTAGTCGCCCCAAATGTCGCAGGGGTGAGTTGACACCCCCCCCTTCCTAAAAGCCAACCCCCTTTCCCATCCCCCGAGACCCATTGCTCCAATGATCTAGCCTTGTAACGGGAGAAGAGACGGGGAGGGGGGGCCCTTCCGGGATGGGGTGAGGACGTGGGAAGGAATCCTCAAGGCCTCGCAGGTGGCATCACAGGAAGATTTAGAGCCCTCGCTGGGATTCCGCAGATGCTGCTGGCATTTGCAGGGAAGCCCAGAGAATTTGAAGAACGTGGATGCCGTAGAGACGGTCAGCACCACGGTTAGTTCCAGGAATACTCGTGGAAGGAGAACAAACCACGAATGGCGGGTTATACCTGAGAACAAACCCAGTCTTCCTTTGGCTTCCTTCCAAGGTCACACCTTGCTGTAAGGATGCCTCCTTCGTTCCAGCTGGATCTCGTAGATCAGTGTTTCCCAACCTTGGCAACTTGAAGATATCTGGACTTCAACTCCCAGAATTCCCCAGCCTGGGGAATTCTGGGAGTTGAAGTCCAAATATCTTCAAGTTGCCAAGGTTGGGAAACACTGTCCTAGATGGAGGTCCATCCATGGACTTCCTCAACTAGCCTTTCTGTGTCAACCAGGGCAGGGATGCTGAATCCTCGTGTCTTCCAGAATGATGGGTATTGTGGTCTGAGCATGCAAGCTGGGATCATTAGCTCTGTTGAAGGACCTAAGTTCTCCTCTTGAAGACTCTTCCCCATGGTCCAGGTGAGTCCTCTTGCAACAGGGCGCCACCTTGTGGCAAGCTGGGGGAACCAGGTTTTCGCTGTTTTACAAGTTCTTACCAGTGATGGACTCATGGATACAGTCAAGTACACAAGACCGGTAGAAAAAAAATCATTTCCCCCCCTTTTTTTTCCCTTCTGGGCTCTGGGCATTTTTCCTATTGGAGTAAATGAGGTTGAATGTGTATAATTTAGAAGAGCTATGCGTGTGTGTTTGTGTACATACACATGCGGTTTATATAGTAATGTATATTTTTGTGTGGCTGTGTGTAATATTCTTATTTTATTATTATTTATTCTACTTCTATGCTGCCCGTTCCCGAAGGACTCAGGGCAGCTTACAACAATAATAAAAATAGAAGAATAGAATAGAATAGAATTTTATTGGCCAAATGTGATTGGACACACAAGGAATTTGCCTTGGTGCAAAATACATAAAATAAAATATACATTTGTCAAGAATCATGTGGTACGACACTTAATGATTGTCATAGGGGTCAAAGAAGCAATGAAGAAGCAATATTAATAAAAATCTTAGGATATGAGCAACAAGTTACAGTCATACAGTCAACATGGGAGGAAATGGGTGATAGGAATGATGAGAAAAACTAGTAGAATAGAAGTGCAGATTTAGTAGAAAGTCTGACAGTGTTGAGGGAATTATTTGTTTAGTAGAGTGATGGCGTTCGGGAAAAAAACTACAAAAAAAACAACAACAATATAAATAGATACAAAGCCATAAAAAGAAGTCTAACATTATGTAAAGCTAAAACATTATCTGTAAATGGCATACATACATAGAATTAAATAGTATATTTTGGATGTTTAGTAATAGTAAGGGAAATTGTAACCCTAACCCTAACCCAAACCCTTGATCTGAGTGACGTCAAGTGGACCACCTTTAAGCCAATCACATGATCTTTAAGCCACCCCGTCACACGATCATCAAGTCACTCCCACCTGGTCACATGACTGGCAAGCCACACCCACAAAATAAGCCACGCCCACAGTGTGGTAGTAAAAAAAAATTGCAGCCCTTCATTGAGAGAAAGCTAGTGGTGGGGAGTAGAAAAGACAGAATGAAGAAATGGAGTGGAAAATTGGTGCAAAGCAAGCCATTGATTTATGATTGACTGATTTAAAATGTATGTTTATGTATACCACTGATAACCTTAAGGTACATGTACTCATATTGATGTATGGATGGAGCTTATGGAGAAAAATAAATATATGCACATGTTTAAGCTGAATTTGAAAATTAAGGGAGACTAGGATAGATCTATTTCGGCCTTATTTCGGCCTCATCAGCTAGCCATACCCACTGGGACTTGAACCTGCAACCTTTGCCTTGTAAGGCAGAGAATTATCCTCTAGGCTACAGTATCCAATCCCTTCAGCTCTGTACCAGGGAAGGGTTACATTTTGTGTCGAATCACCCTGGTATATTGAAGGAACATCACAGCTCCTTTTTTGCCTCTCGGCAATATATATATATATAAAAAAGGTTTACATTTAAGTTTAAACTTATGCCGCCCCTCTCCGAGGACTCGAGGCGGCTTACAACATATAAAAAAGACAATACATATCGAAATCCAAATAATTAAAATTCAGTTACAACCAAAAAACTAAAGAACCAATTAAAATCCATACATAACCATTCAATCAACCAACACACTATACTTTCGTCAGCTCAGGGGGAGAATCTAATGACCCCAAGCTTGGCGGCATAGGTGAGTCTTTAGACTCTTATGAAAGGCAAGGAGGGTGGGGGAAGCACGAATCTCCGGGGGGAGCTGATTCCAGAGGGCCGGGGCCTCCACAGAGAAGGCTCTTCCCCTAGACCCCGCCAAGCGACATTGTCTAGTTGACGGGACCTGGAGAAGGCTGACTCTGTGGGACCTAACCGGTCGCTGGGATTCATGTGGCAGGAAGCGGTCCCGTAAGTAATCTGGTCCCATGTCATGTAGGGCTTTATAGGTCATTACCAACACTTTGAATTGTGTCCGGAAACCAATTGGCAGCCAGTGCAGACCACGGAGTGTTGGAGAGATGTGGACCTGTCTGGGTAGGTTGAAAAACATTGTCTTAGAAGGAGAAAGACAAGATTCCCAGCGGCCGATTAGGTCCCACAGAGTTGGCCTTCTCTGGGTCTCGTCGACAAAACAATGTCATCTGGCAGGACCCAGGGGAAGAGCCTTCTCTGTGGCGGCCCCAGCCCTCTGGAACCAACTCCCCCCAGAGATTAGGACTGCCCACACCCTCCTCGCTTTTCATAAATTATTAAAAACTCATCTTTGCCGCCAGGCATGGGGGAAATTAACACACACACCCAATTGTCCAGGTTGGTGTATGGTTTGATTGGATTGTGTGATTATTTTATTATAATTGGATTTTTTAAAATTGGATTTGTACACTGCTTTATGTTGTTGTGAGTGACCCCGAGTCTTCGGAAAGGGGCGGTATACAATAAATAATAATAATAATAATAATAATAATAATAATAATAATAATATCATCTCCGGGACCACCTTCTGCCGCACGAATCCCAGGTCCCACAGAGTTAGCCTTCTCCGGGTCCCGTCGACTAAACAATGTCGTCTGGTGGGTCCCAGGGGAAGAGCCTTCTCTGTGGCGGCCCCGACTCTCTGGAACCAGCTCCCCCCGGAGATTAGAACTGCCCCACTCTCCTTGCTTTCCGTAAACTCCTTAAAACTCACCTCTGCCGTCAGGTATGGGGGAATTGAGGCATTCCCCCCCTCCCCCGGGCCTATACAATTTATGTATGGTATGTCTGTGTGTATGTCTGGTTTAATAATGGGTTTTTTTTAATGTTTTTTTTTAATTTATTAGATTTGTTGTGAATTGTTCTATTGTATGTTGTGAGCCGCCCTGAGTCTACGGAGAGGGGCGGCATACAAATCAAATCAAATCAAATCAAATCAAATCAAATCAAATCAAATAAATAAATAAATAAATAAATAAATAAATAATAAGTCAGTCAGTCACTAAGTCACTAAGTCACTAAGTCACTAAGTCACTAAGTCACTAAGTCACTAAGTCACTAAGTAAATAAGTAAATAAGTAAATAAGTAAAGTAAATAAGTAAATAAGTAAATAAGTAAGTAAATAAAATAAAATAAAATAAAATAAAATAAAATAAAATAAAATAAAATAAAATAAAATAAAATAATAAAATGATAAATAAAATAAAAACTAAACTAAACTAAAATAAAATAAAATAAAATAAAATAAAATAAAAAATAATAAATAAATAAATAAAAATATTCCTGTGCCAGTGGGGTACCACGTGCATAATGATGTCACGACAAAGATGGCATCATTACAGCTTCTGACATACACTCCTGCTTCTACGGCAGTTAATCAGCCCTGGTGCTGACTCATCCCTAGATAAAAAGCCAATTCTAAGGCAGGTGAAATAATTGGAGAACTAAATTATATATAAACCCTTTCCTGAGCAATCAAAGGCCATTATTCTAATTAATTCCACCATCTCTCTCTCTCTGCTCACATGTCTGCCTCTGTGGCCCTCGGGCATTGCCGAAGAAGTAAAAGCAATTCAACAGACTAAGGCAGAAGCAAAAATCTCATTATTCAGCTTGTAATGGGTGCAATTTGTTCCTGCATGAAATTAAAAGAAACGGTTGGGCCTTCCAACGGAGTAAAGGGAGACCTTGATTTTACGACCTCAGTTGGACAACCCAAAATTTCTATTTGGCTGAGAAAAGCATTGGTTAAGGGGATTTTGCTCCATTTTGTGACCATGCTTCCCCTAGTGTAGTGTTTCCCAACCTGGGCAACTTGAAGATATTTGGACTTCAACTCCCAGAATTCCCCAGCCAGGGAATTCTGGGAGTTGAAGTCCAAATATCTTCAAGTTGCCCAGGTTGGGAAACACTGCCATAGCAGTTAAGCGAACCATTGAAGTTGCTAATAGTATAGTAATAAAGTTCACTTAGGGAGCAGGGTCATGTGATCCTTTTTGCAATTTTCTTTTATTTATTTATTTATATATATATATTTAAAATTCTTCCACAATTTCCATTTTTATGTCAACACATAGAAAGTACATATTTATATATTTTTTTCAATCACTCAAACATCAATATCCTGTTTTGCACCTATTTTTATCCTGTTCATCAGGTTTTTTTCATTTTGTTACACTTCCTTCCTTCTATCTCTATCTTCATCTCCTTCTACCTTCTTATTCCTTCTCTCCATTTCCTACTTCCCTCCACTCCTCCTTCCTTCCCTTCGCCTTTCTACTTCCTCTTTCTCTCTCTTTCCCTCTCTCTGAGTGCTTCTTATCCTAACTCATCTCATATGACCCCTCGCTTCCTGGACACAAATTGTTTCAACTCCCACCCTCCAAACGATGCTACAGAGCCCTGCACACCAAGACAACTAGACACAAGAACATTTTTCCCCCAACACCATCACTCTACTAAACAAATAATTCCTGCAACACTGGCAAACTTTTTACTAAGTCTGCACTTCTATTTCTACTAGTTTTTTCTCATCATTCCTACCACCCATTTCCTCCCACTTAGGACTGTATGACTGTCACTTGTTGCTTGTATCCTAAGATTTTTATTAATATTGATTATTTCTTCATTGCTTATTTGACCCCTATGATAATTATTAAATGTTGTACCACATGATTCTTGACAAATCTATATTTTCTTGTATGTACACTGAGAGCATATGCACCAAAACAAATTCCTTGTGTGTCCAATCACACTTGGCCAATAAAGAATTCTGTTCTGTTCTGTTCTGTTCTGTTCTGTTCTATTCTATTCTATTCTATTCTATTCTATTCTATTCTAGCCTAGCCTAGCCTAGCCTAGCCTAGCCTAGCTTAGCCTAGCCTAGCCTAGTCTATTTCATTATTTAACAGACTGATGACATATGCCATACATTTTTAAACTAGTGGTGCCTCTTCTATAATCATTACATTTATATCTCTTCTGTATATATAACTCTTTAGGCATATGTTACTCATCTGATGCTGCTTCTTTCAAACCTAGTTTTGTCTACCACCTGGGTCTACCACCAATTCATTTTCAATTTTATTCCCAAATTAGCCGCTATAGCTTAACTTCCAAAATATTTATTGTCTCTCATGTCTCTTAATTCTAAGTCGTATGGTAATACAGCATTTTGCGATTTTCTGAGAAGCAAAATCAATCAGGAAGCCCGGTTTGGTTAAACAACCATACCATTAACTTAATAATTGCAGTGGTTCACTTAACAAACGGGGCAAGAAATGTTGTAAAATGAGACAAAACTCCCTTATGAAACCAGGTTGGTCTCTTCAACCTTGAAAGATGGTGTTTAAGGGGTGACTTGATCGAAGTATATAAAATCATGCATGGGATAGAAAAGGTGGCTAGAGAAAAATTGTTTTCTCTATCCCACAATACTAGGACGAGGGGGCCCTCTCTAAAACTCATAGGTAAGAAAGTGAGGACAAATAAAGGGAAATATCCTTCACTCAGAGAGTCCTTAGTTTATGGAATTCCCTTCCAGAAGAGGTCGGGACAGCTGTCAGCCTTGATAGCTTCAAGGCAGGATTAGACAGATTCATGGATGCCAAGTGTATTGGTGGCTATTGAAACAGATGTCCATGTGCCACCTCTATGTTGGTTGAGGCAGGCAGGATTCCCTTGAGTACCATTTGTTGGGAGGCAAGGGAAAGGAAGGGTCTTGCCTTCTCTTTCTGCTCAAGATGCCCATGGACAATTGGTGGGCCACTGTGGGACACAGAATGCTGAACTCGATGGGCTTTGGCCTGATTCAGCAGAGCTCTTCCTATGTTCTTATGTTCTCACTTAGCGACATCGTTTTTGGGTTCCCTTGTGGTCATTAAGTTGAGGACTACCCATAGTGGTAGTTATCTGAACACCACAACTATCAAAAGTGGGAGACAAACACAGATTTAATTGGGTGCTCCAAGCCCTATAAAGCTTTTTAAGCAAGTCGCTTTCTTATTGAAATACACGAATTATTTTTTTGTTGGTTCCCTTCGTACAAAAAAAAATTGGGTTATCTAACCCGAACAGCTGCAGGTTTCTTAATTATGCGCTGCTATTGTCACCAGCATGATTACGCAAATTGCTTGGCGTGGGAAGTGTTTTTTAAAAAATTCTTTTTTTAGAGGATGTTAATTGGATCACGATCAAAAGGTGGGATGCTTCTCTCTCTCTCTCTCTCCTTGGTTTTTTAAAAAGTATTTCTCCCTTTGCAGAGAGTCTGGCTGAGCCTACCTAAAATACAGAGATGGAAACGGAAAGGGAAAAAAAGCTAAGGAGCTTCCAGAAAAACTGGAAACTGCTAGGATTTGTTTATTTTTTCTTTTGCTTTATTTATTTATTCAGGCGGTAGGGAAAGCAAGTAGGATGCTTGGCTGCATAGCTAGAAGTATAACAAGCAGGAAGAGGGAGATTGTGATCCCCTTATGTAGAGCGCTGGTGAGACCACATTTGGAATACTGTGTTCAGTTCTGGAGACCTCACCTACAAAAAGATATTGACAAAATTGAACGGGTCCAAAGACGGGCTACAAGAATGGTGGAAGGTCTTAAGCATAAAACGTATCAGGAAAGACTTCATGAACTCAATCTGTATAGTCTGGAGGACAGAAGGGAAAGGGGGGACATGATCGAAACATTTAAATATATTAAAGGGTTAAATAAGGTCCAGGAGGGAAGTGTTTTTAATAGGAAAGTGAACACAAGGACAAGGGGACACAATCTGAAGTTAGTTGGGGGAAAGATCAAAAGCAACATGAGAAAATATTATTTTACTGAAAGAGTAGTAGATCCTTGGAACAAACTTCCAGCAGACGTGGTAGATAAATCCACAGTAACTGAATTTAAACATGCCTGGGATAAACATATATCCATCCTAAGATAAAATACAGAAAATAGTATAAGGGCAGACTAGATGGACCATGAGGTCTTTTTCTGCCGTCAGACTTCTATGTTTCTATGTTTCTATTTGTCAAACACATGGACAATAGAATTTATTGGCCAAGTGTGATTGGACACACAAGGAATTTGTCTTTGGTGCAGATGCTCTCAGTGTACATAAAAGAAAAAGAGACATTTGTCAAGAATCATGTGGTACAACACTTAATGATTGTCATAGGGGTCAAAGAAGCAATGAGGAAACAATCAATATTAATAAAAATCTCAAGGATACAAGCAACAAGTTACAGTCATACAGTCCTAAGTGGGAGGAAATGGGTGATAAGAATGATGAGAAAAAGCTAGTAGTAATAGTAGTGCAGTCTTAGTAAATAGTTTGACACTGTTGAGGGAATTATTTGTTTAGCAGAGTGATGGCGTTCGGGGAAAAACTGTTTATGTCCAGGATGCGAGGGGTTTGTATATATTTTCATGGCCCTCTTTTTGTTTTAGGTATAAAACAATAGCCATAATTAGGAAAATGTAGAACTGGGAAGAAAATTCCAATGACAGAAAGCTGTTTTAGTGGAATTATATTTTATTTATTTATTTGTTTGTTTATTTGTTTTGTGTTGTCAAGTACATATTGGTGATATACAAAGATATAATAATACTTATATACATGATACTAGTAAAAGAGAAACATTAGGACAGGGGACGGAAGGCACGCTGGTGCACTTATGCACGCCCCTTACTGACCTCTTTATGTACATGTGTTTGTTGTGAATGTGGTTTTGTTTATAACTTGTAAAATTACAATGAAAAGTATTTTTCAAAAATATATATACCGGTATAATTAAAGTAAAACAAAAGGAGGTTTTGAGGCTCAACAGCAATGGGTTCAAATCACTTCCTGGGATGTTTACCACACAAATAGTGAGGAATAGTCATTTGCTGTTTTATAATGAGAAGGAACTGTTCAATAACCAGTTTAACTTGCGCTGCTGTATGATTTAAACAGGTTTAATTTGCATTTAGCTGGGTTTGGCTGATCTTGGAAAAGTAGGCAGGGTTACATCTCCTCCAGTTGATTTCACAAACAGAAAACTATTCTTTTTTCCTAAAATTAAGCTCATTACAGTACAGCTTTTGTAAGAGATTTTTTCCCTCCTGTGCAAATATATGCAGAATTAGCTGACTGGGCAATAGATTAATATTTACATAGAATAGGAGAGAGTTGGAAGGGAGCTTGGAGGTTTTCTAGTCCAGCCAATTGCTCAAGCAGAGACAAGTGACTGTCCAATCTCTTCTTAAAAGCCTCCAGTGATGGAGCGGCCACAACTTCTGGTGGCAAGCTGTTCCACTGGTTAATTGTCCTTACTCTTAGGAAATTTCTCCTTAATTCTAGGTTGCTTCTCTCTTTGATCAGTTTCCAACCATTATTTCTCGTCCTGCCCTTTGATGCTTTGGAGAATAATTTGACCCTCGTTCTTTGTGGCAGACCCTCAAGTACTGGAATACAGCTATCATGTCATGTTTTGTTTAAACTAGCTAGACCCAAAACCTGCAGCCATTCTTTATATGGTTTAATTTCCAGGCCTTTCATCATCTGGGTTGCATTTTTATTTTATTTTATTTTATTATTTTATTATTTCATTTCATCTCCATCTCATCTCACTTTATTATTTTATTATATTATTTATTTATTTTTTAAATTTTATTTATTTTATTATTTTATTTTATTATTTCATTTCACCTCATCTCACCTCAATTTATTCTTTTATTTTATTATTCTATTTTGTTATTTTATTATTTTTATTTTATCTCATCTCACCTCACTTTATTCTTTAATTTTATTATTCTATTGTTATTTTATTTTATTATTTATTTTATTATTTCATTTCATTTTATTATTTTATTATTTCATCTTATCTCATCTAACCTCACTATATTTTTATTTTATTTTATTTCATTAATTTATTATTTCATCTCATCTCACCTCACTTTATTCTATTATTATTATTAAATAGAATATTATTCTATTTTGTTATTTTATTATATTATTTATTTTATTTTATTATTTATTTTATTATTTCATTTTATTATTTTATTATTTATCTCATCTCATCTCACCTCGCTATATTTTTATTTTATTTCATTATTTCATTTCATCTCACCTCACTTTATTCTTTTATTTTATTATTCTATTTTGTTATTTTATTATTTATTTTATGTTATTATTTATGTTATTATTTCATTTTATTATTTTATTATTTCATTTCATCTCAACTCTTTCCACCTCACTATATTTATTTTATTTTATTTTATTTTTATTTTATTTATTTCATTTGATTTCATTTCATTTCATTTTATTTTTTTACTTTATTTTACTTTACTTTATTCCAAGATAGAAATTTGGACAGCGGCGGTGACTCAAAGAACCCCAGTGATTCACCTCAGCCTTAACTCCAAGCTCTTGCAGGTACCTATCTATGAGAAGGAAAAAGAGTTTAACGATAAGAATATTTTGCATTTTCCTTTCTCCTTCCCACGTCCTTTCCTTCTGTATTACTATGTCTCCCAGTCTGAAAATCTCCCTTGACTTATCAGTTGCTTTATTTTTTCAAAAAACCAAGCTATTAAGGAAATAGCCCCAAGATAAAGTGCAGAAATAAAACATCACATACACACACACCACTGAGCATGCACAGAGTGCATTTGGAAGCTTTGAATTAGGACAAACATCTTTAAAAACCCTTCTTTCGTTCCAGGCCCGCCCTCGCCCTTATCCGATTGGTGGCGCCTCTTGCCAATTATAAATCTCAGCCGCGAACTCAGTCGCTTGGAGGGGGGGAAGAGGCAAGATTTAATTGCTCGCTTCTCCTGCCAATCCGGCGAACCAAAGCCCGCCTCTTGCAGCTTTACCTTCTTTCTCCTCCTCCCCCGCCTCCCGTGTCTTTAACGCGGAGGAGGCGGGGAAAGCCTCCAGTTGGCTACGACGCGACTGTCACTCCTCGGCGGACTCCCTCTTATCGCTGTAGCGGGGACGCCCCCTCCGCCTCCTCGGGGAGCGGATCCCGCGCCGATTGGCGCGCCGGCCAGCCAATCCGTCTCGGGCGGGCCAATCCCCACGACGCCCTCGCTCAGGTAACCCGGAAGATGGCGGCGGCGGCGGGGCTGAGGCGAGGCGCCGTTGCCGGCCGTGCCGCGTGAGGGAAACGGCGATTCCTACCGGGCCTCGGCCTTCCGTTGCTGCCGCCGCTGCTTTAACCGTCGCTCGTTCTCCGACGGGGACCCATGCCGGCCTCTCAGAGCCCCGCGGGCTGAGGCGAGACAGGCCTGGAAGCGCCTCCCCTGAGGCGGCGGAGGGATGCCGGGTCGGCCGCTGCTCCCCGCGCTCGGCTGGGGCGGCCTCGGGCTCCTCTGCTGCTGGCTGGGCGGCGGGCAGGCGGCTCCGTTGCCCCCGACGGGCACAGGTGAGAAGCCGGGGGGGCGGCGGAAAGAAAGACCCCCCTCAGTGAATTTTTTTTTAAAAGACACCCCCCCTCAGGGAAAAAAGGAGGGCGGGGGCGACGTTTGAGGAGAGGCGGGGATTGAGTTTGCCCCCCCTACCCGCCTTAAACTCCCCCCCTACCCGCCTTCGCTCAGCCAGGCCTACCTGGCCGGGTTGTTGTAAAGGCCGCAAAAGCCCAGGGTGGAGGAGGGTGGGGAGGGTGATCTGAAGCCCCTGCAGGGAAATAAGTGGGAGGGGGTTTTAGTCGAGGCGGTGGGTGGTTTTATCCCCCCCCCAAACTTTCAATTTTATAGCATTGGCATTTAGACAGGTTGATTGCTCTGCATGTGTGTGATAGGATTTATAGTGGGTTTATAATGGGTTTAAAATGGTTTTTTTTAATAATGTGTTATTTATGTTGATTTCTTATTATTGCTGTTGTATTGCATTTTAGTTGTTGTAAGCCTCCCTGAGTACCCAGGTATTGGGCGGCATAGAAGTCTAAATAGATAGATGAGTAGGTAGGTAGGTAGATAGATGGATCAATAGAGAGAGAGAGAGACATAAAGAGAAAGAGATAATAGAGAGTTTGCAGAATTGGCTACCTGGGAGTATACGGGCACAAATAATAGTGTTGTATGTGTGTCATTATGTGTATGGCATGTGGATCTGTGTGTGGAGATAGGTAGGTAGATAAATAGAAGTCTAGATAGAGAGAGAGAGGGAGAGAGAGAGATATACAGTAGATGGATGGATGGATAAATGAGTAAATGGATAAATAAATAAATAGACAGACAGACTTATATACTGCAATTACTATAATTGTAATATTGCCCCCAATACTCTGGGTCCTCATTTGACCCACCTTGGAAGGATGGACGGCTAAGTTGACCTTGAGCCGGTCGTGGGATTTGAACTGCTGAACTGCAGTTAGCTGAAGTAGTCCTTGATCTCTATGGGATTCAGCAGTTAGCTGAAGTAGCCCTTGATCTCTATGGGATCAGTGGGTCTGCAGAGGGGGGGCAGAGTGGTATGGAGACCCTCAAGGGGCTCCTTTGATTGCAGATTGTCGCCTGGTGTGTGTGTGTTATTGATTGTATTCTTTTTATATCGGGATTATACTGGGTAAGTTTTATGGGGAGTAAAGCTGGCCAGTGTCACTGAAGGTGAGTGAATGGCCATAGAAATCCAGTCCAATAAGTCCAACCAATCAAAAAATCCAATTAATAAATAATATAGCACTACGGTATAAATCTGATCAATCAATCAATCTAATCAATATTGCCGTAGAAATCCAATAAGTAATTAAAATAAATAAATAGATAAATAAAGCCCTATAAATCCAATCAATAAATATTATTGTCATATCAGTCCAATAAGTAAGTAAATATAGACCTATGCCTCCCATAGATAAATATTATCCCCATACAAATGCATTAAGTAAATAAATAAATATAGTCATATAAATACAAGAAAGAAAGAGAAGGAAAGAAGGAAGGAGAAAGAGAAAGAAAAAAGGAAGGAAAGAAGAGAGAGAGAAAGAAGAAAGGGAAAGGAAGAAGGAAGGAATAAAGAAATAAAGAAATTATATACCTGCCCATCTCCCTCACCCCCTTGTGACTCTGATTGATGATAGAGAGTGGCAAAGAGTGGCACTTTTCCTCGTTTGGGTGGGGTGGGGGGTGTCTTTTCTTTCTCTGATTGCCATTCCCATTATGGATGTCTTCCTTCTCCACCAGCTTGGAACCTCTCCCCCTCCCTCCCTCACGACTCCAACATCCATCCCCCTAAGTGTTGTCCTGGTAGGCCAATATCTCTGGAGAGGGCCTGAATGCAATAACAATTATAGTAATTCATAATAGTCTGGTTTGGTTTGATTCATTTCATTTCAAGATCCATTGCTTCTTGTTCTGCCTTCAGGTGCTTTTGGAAAATAGGTTGCCTGCCTCTTCCTTAGGGCATTCCCTCAAATATTGGAACGCTGCCATCATTTCTGTTTAAACATCTGGAGTGAAGGAGACTCCATAGACTCCTGAGACAGTGAAGTTCGTGGTTGAACATCTCTCAGAGTTTTTTCCGATATAAAATGATAGAATGCTAGGGAAGGGTCTTTGGTGATCATCAGCCCTTTGCAGGAATTCTCATTCCTTAACAAGTGTCTGGGTAGTCTCTGTTTAAACATCTGCATTTCCCAAGATAGTCCTTTCCATTATGAAATAGCTGACTTATGACATTCTTCCAGATATTTACCACCTTTCTGTTTTAAGTCCTTGACCTCTTGACCTGCTTTCATGCCTTCCTTAATCCATTCTTGTGGTCCTTTTCTTATGACACTACATCATCATTAATATCCATTTACTGACCACAATCAATTATTATAGTTCATTATTTGTATCTTCCATTGGGATACATCCTAGAAATTACAAGGGGTTTAGGTAGAAAATATGGAAAGAGCAAAGAATGTAGCTACAATCTCTCTCTCTCCCCCCCCCCTTCCCCCAATGTTATATATTTGCAGATGTGTGTGTTGATGTGAGAAAGAAATAATCTCACCTTACATAGATGGAAAGGGTGGAGGATTAAAAAAAGAGTGTTCTGTTCTGCTGTTATAAATCACACTTCGCATATTTTCTAAACAAGCCTGAGTTTTGGGTAGAAACATCACAGCCTTAAGATTCTTTTTTGCATTTTGACCTGCTTTTACGTGTTTGTGTGTGTTGGTGCCTAAAAACTACCCAGTTAACAAAATGCTTCATGCCAATAGTGGTGGTATGAGTTTAGTTTGTGAAAAGAGCTATGGTAAGCAAGTTAATTTTTAAAGTGCCATGAAACTCTTGACCTCTGCGAATACAAGAGAGATAAAAATAGGGACTTATAGGCTATCATCATCAAATCTTCCTTTATACATGCGTAAAATTTTTCCTTCACTGGAAGAAGTCCATTGTGTAGGCAAAGGACACATGCATTTAGTAGCACAATATTAAAAAGGGAACTAGAATAGATAAGTATCACTATCTTATCACTGACCAAACCGCTATCCTGTCTTTGGTTCCATTTGTTCTCAGTTTTTTAAGAACCTCACAAATCATTAAATATCATTCTGTGTCTAAACCTAGAAATTCAGTTTGTGCCAAGTGGTGACAAATAACTCTGGTTGTGTTCATTCTTTTTAGAAATAACTTATTGGTTATTAACATGCCCTTTAGATTTCAAACATCTGAGTCAGACGCTAACTATGGTAGTCTTAAGGGAAGTAATACAATTGAATCTGTTAGCTTGATTAACTGAGTCATCGTTGTTCTATTCATCTCCAATCTCTATTAACCAGGCTCTTGAATAAATTATAATTGCCCTGAGAAGATCATTGTCATTTCTGAAGTTTAGTAGAAATCAAAAGTAGCTTATCCTAATATTTTCACATCTCATGCAACCTTTCATACTCCATATTTTTCCCCTCGAATTGAATGTGGTTCATGAAGTATAAATTCACCAGGGGCAAAAAATTGATTTTAAAATAACCAAATGTCAACATACGAAAGAGTTCCTGGTATTATTGCCAGGAGCTTTCAAAGTGTAAATTATATTGTAGTATTTTGGTTTGATATGGGAACTATGATGTGCAATACCTGGAATGTATCTTTTCGTTCTCGCACTGTCACAGTTTCTATGTTGAAACAGGAAGTGTGGCTACCTTAAAACTGACTGGTGTATTTATCCCTTAATAAATTTCCTTCTGCTTTTAAAGTAGAATGTCATCCTATTTGTAACAAAAGGCCCACATACCGTACTAAGACTCATGGCACTGGACCAGAATACTGTATCTCCGAGACCTCCTTCTGGGGCACGAATCCCAGCGACTGATTAGGTCCCACAGAGTGGGCCTTCTCCGGGTCCCGTCAACTAAACAATGTCGGTTGGCGGGCCCCAGGGGAAGAGCCTTCTCTGTGGCGACCCCGACCCTCTGGAACCAACTCCCCCCGGAGATTAGAACTGCCCCTACTCTCCTTGCCTTTCGTAAGCTCCTTAAGACCCACCTGTGTCGTCAGGCATGGGGGAAATGAGACATCTCCCCCGGGCATATACAATTTATGAATGGTATGTGTGTATGTATGTGTGTTTAGAAAATGGGGTTTTTTAAATGTTTTTAGTAGAAATTTAGATTTGTTGTAAATTGTTTTTTCACTTTGTTGTGAGCCGCCCCGAGTCTGCAGAGAGGGGCAGCATACAAATCTAAATAAATAAATAAATAAATAAATAAATAAATAAATAAATAAATAAATAAATAAATAAATAAATAAATAAATAAATAAATAAATAAGACTTTGGTTCTGTGCATGGCTGCTAGATGCCTTTGTTGAAGAGAACAGCTTTCAAATTAAACGTGTAGTGTCAAGGAACAGAATAATAGAATTGGAAGGGGCCCTGGAGGTCTTCTAGTCTGGAAACCCTATTTCAGACAAATGGTTGTCCAATCTTTTCTTTAAAACTTCCAGTGTCAGAATAGGTTTCAATAATAATCTGCCGCACGAATCCCAGCGACCAGTTAGGTCCCACAGAGTGGGCCTTCTCCGGGTCCCGTCAACTAAACAATGCTGTTTTGGCGGGACCCAGGGCGAAGAGCCTTCTCTGTGGTGGCCCCGGCCCTCTGGAACCAACTCCCCCCAGAGATTAGAATAGCCTTAAAACCCACTTCTGCCATCAGGCATGGCGGAACTGAGATATTCTTTCCCCCTAGGCTTCTACAGTTTATGTATGGTATGTTTGTATGTATGATTGGTTTTATAACAAGGGTTTTTAGCTGTTTTTAGTATTGGATTATCACATGTTGTTTTTACCACTGTTGTTAGCCGCCCTGAGTTCACGGAAAGGGGCAGCATACAAATCAAATCAAATCAATGAATGAATAAATGAATAAATAAATAAATAAATAAATAAATAAATAAATAAATAAATAAATAAAATATAAAGATTTACTGCCTTGTATTTCAAATCGGACCAGTGCTGTAATTGAACTGGATGATTAAATGCATTAACCAGCAAAACACCTGAGGAAGAATTTAGGCAGATAGACTATTTTTTGTTAGTTTTGGTGCCATGTCCCTTGGCTATGCTATTAATAAAAGCTAAGGAAATTTGCCCTTCTTACTAATTGGTTTATCAGTCTGTCCTTGCAATCCCAGAATTGAATGAAGATATCTGCTTTTTTTTTAATAAGAAAGTCAGTGAATGTTTAGTATATTCAGGTGTGAAAGCAAAGCACCTTTGACTTTTGATCTCCTGTCATGAGATGCAAGTTTTACAATTGGCAAGGAATGAAATATTGCTTTAAAATGTAAAGGTAGATTTTTGTTTTGCTTTCCAAGTATATCTGCTCGATCATCTAAATCAGTGTTTTTTAAATGTGAAAACCTGAAGATCTGCAGAATTCAACTCCCAGAGTTCCCCAGCCAGCCAGCCATGGGAATTCTGGGAGTTGAAGTTCACACATGCCACGTTTGAGAGACACGGATATAAGACGATGCAACTGCAGTTTGTGTTTCTCTTCTTAAGCCTTCTCAGAGTGGTGGAATCCAGATGTTTTGACCAACCATTAAAGAACCCCCGTCTGCCAAACATAAGATTAGCAGGCTTGACTGACTCTGTATAGCTCTCTTCCTAAATACGCCCATGTCACACCAACACTCCGCAGTCTGCATTGGTTGCCGATCAGTTTCCGGTCACAATTCAAAGTGTTGGTTATGACCTATAAAGCCCTTCATGGCACCGGACCAGAATATCTCCGGGACCGCCTTCTGCCGCACGAATCCCAGCGACCAGTTAGGTCCCACAGAGTGGGCCTTCTCCGGGTCCCGTCAACTAAACAATGTCGTTTGGCGGGACCCAGGGGAAGAGCCTTCTCTGTGGTGGCCCCGACCCTTTGGAACCAACTCCCCCCAGATATCAGAGTTGCCCCCACCCTCCTTGCCTTTCGTAAGCTCCTTAAAACCCACCTCTGTCGTCAGGCATGGGGGAATTGAGACTTTCCCTCCCCCTAGGCTTATAAAATTTATGCATGGTATGTTAGTATGTATGATTGGTTTCTAAATTGGGGTTTTAAATTAACTTAAATATTAGATTTGTTTACATTGTATTATTATTGCTGTGAG
Organism: Erythrolamprus reginae; assembly: GCF_031021105.1. Classification (NCBI taxonomy): domain Eukaryota; kingdom Metazoa; phylum Chordata; class Lepidosauria; order Squamata; family Dipsadidae; genus Erythrolamprus; species Erythrolamprus reginae. The sequence goes on from NC_091958.1 coordinate 50,754,177, forward strand.
CCACCCCGAGTCTGCGGAGAGGGGCGGCATACAAATCTGATAAATAAATAAATAAATGATAGATAGATAGATAGATAGATAGATAGATAGATAGATAGATAGATAGATAGATAGATAGATAGGACCTGTGAGTAGGATTGAACAATGTGAGCACAAAATACACCTACTGTGGTAGTGGTAACTTCGCCCCTTCAATTGAAAGTTTTAAAATTTTAGGTACTTTCTGTTCAATTCCAGATTTGTATGGAATTACGAACTATCTTTTCTTTCTGAGCTGCTTCAATTGTTGTTTTGAGATTAACACATCCACCCACCCACCCCAATTTTTTTATTATGGTTTCTTTGGGGATTTGGTCTTCAATATGCAGACAATTTATTTTTTCCTGGTTTCTTTACACAAGGATTTTGTTTCTTGCTCCTCCAGTTTTGTTACATAGCTCTCTGGATTCTCGCATCATTGAACTTAACCAGATGTCTTTTTTTTTCTTTTTTGGCTTAAGGTTACAGTGTGATCTTCATGGTTTAGAGTCCCCTCTTTTTCTGAAGACATTTTACAATTCTATCTCCCCCCCCCCCCCATGCCAGGGGCAGTGTTTGAAATGAAAAACGCAACTCCCACTAAAACGAAGTGTTATATTATTGTCTTTGTTGTAAGAATAAATGAAAAGGCTCTCCTTTGTTTAACCCCGGTCATTAAATGCCAGCCCAAACAGTGAATCTCATAGAGTTAATTGAAGACACCAAGCCTTAACTTTTAAATTAAGTTGCTAGTGCAGTCAGATGGGGACACGATTGAAGGATTGACTAAATGGTGGCAAAATGAGATACAAGTAGAGGTACAAGAGATGGAAAATATAGTAGAAAATATAAGGAAAATTAAAAATACAAGAATCAGGGAAATGAGAAGGAAAATATTACATAAGTGGTATTTTACTCCCGTTCAACTCGCACCCTTTCAGCAGAATGTCAGGGGGAATTGTTGGCATGGGTGTCAAGATAAAGGAGTGTTTATGCATATGTTTTGGGAATGCCCGATAGTGCAGGAACTTTGGCAAAAAGTGAAAGAGGATATCAATAGAATGCTAAATATACAATGGACAGTCACTAAGGAAATGGCAGTACTAGTTAAAAGCAATGCGATGGGAGAATTTAGAGAAATAAAAAAAGCAGCAATAGAAAGCGCTCAGGCGGTAATAGTTTTGGGTTGGAAGGATGCGACAAAATGGACAATGCAAAATTGGTATAGGTACATGGTGGATCATATTCGATTTGAAATTATGGATAAAAGGATAAATTCGGATAATGAAACTGAGTTGGGACAACTGATGGGATGGTGGGACAAGGTAAGACGATATATGACGAGCAGAATCCGAGACCAAGCTACAAGAAATAAATTGGAATCACTCTATAATATGTAAATAGATATACAGTATTGCTCTTGGGTCAAGTGGATTATACAAGAAACACCCCCGATTTGGTGGTGGGGAATGTGTGTGTGTCTGGGTGGTGGGCACATTTCACTAAGCACTGTTTTATGTTGTGTGTAATATAAATTTGTTAAAAATTAATTTAAAAAATTATTTTAAAAAACCTTTTTAAATTAAGTCACGAAAGGAACATATTTAACCAGCCACGAATCATTTGATGGATTGGCATCTATCTTTTGCTCTATAGGTTGTGTACAAATGACACTGCAGGTATCCATATTGTGCTATACACTGTACTTCAATCCTGTACTCAACAAGAGCAAATAGCTTCTTTTTTTTTGGCTGCTACTTGGGACCTGCTTATTTTCCTCTGTCTTCTCTCCTTTTGTCCTTGGCAGCTGTTGTTGAAGGGCCGGTAAAAGGTTCAGACACAGTGCATTGAAAAATAATTGACCAGCTCTCCTGCCCGTTTCACAAGAATCCGGAAACGCTGAAGTGAAAACTCATCTCCAGCTTTTCGGAGGTTTAGCCTAGCTGCCTTTTGTGGTTGCCTTGTGGTTAACGATTAGAAACATTTCACTGTCCTGTGGATAATAGGTTGCTTATATTAACAGAGAAGGTAGTCGAGAAGCATCCACGGATTTGCTATTTTGAGTTTGCTATATTACTGAGAGATTTAGAATTCTAGATTATCTGGAGCAGGGAGGCGAATAGAGAGTTTTGACTGATTGCCCCTGAGCAGACCAGAGCAATTGTATCTGGGGCTTCTTTGGGATTGTTATTCAGGAGTTGCCTTTATTTTATTTTATTTTTTAAGGTAGCCGTCCATGTTACCATGTTAAACAGTGATTTGACTATCCTGCCTGTATGCAAACTGGCTCCGATTCTGTTTGGATCATCGATGCAATAATTCATGCTGATTTAGGAACGTGAATTAATTTGATAAAACAGCTTTTGTGATAAGCAAAATATTTTCAGCAGTGTGGAATATTATTATTATTGTTATTATTTATTAAATTTATATGCCGCTCCTCTCCGAAGACTCGGGGCAGCTTACAGCATATAAAAACAGTATACAGTGTTCCCTCAATTTTCGCGGGGGATGCGTTCCGAGACCGCCCGCGAAAGTCGAATTTCCGCGAAGTAGAGATGCGGAAGTAAACACACTATTTTTGGATATGAACAGTATCACAAGCCTTCCCTTAACACTTTAAACCCCTAAATTGCAATTTCCCATTCCCTTAGCAACCATTTAGATCATTACTCACCATGTTTATTTATTAAAGTTTATTAAAAAAATATTTATTAAAGGTGGATGAAAATTTGGCGATGACGTATGACGTCACCGGGAAGGAAAAACTGTGGTATAGAGGAAAAAACCGCAAAGTATTTTTTAATTAATATTTTTGAAAAAACCGTGGTATAGATGTTTCGCGAAGTTTGAACCCGTGAAAATCGAGGGAACACTGTATATCGAGATATAATAATTAAAATTAAAATTAAGAATTACATTTAAAAAACTAAAAAGCCTATTAACATGTACACACACTCATTCATGCAAGCGCACTATACATTCATTGGCCAGGGGGTAGAATCTAATCACTCCAGGCTTGGCGGCATAGATGAGTCTTGAGACTCTTATGGAAGGCGAGGAGGGTGGGGGCCATAGTTCCCTCTAAGCTGAGCAGTGAGCAATCGCTCACTTAAAAATCATCACCAACTCAGAGTTTTCCAAACCTGCCCAGAAGCCGAGAGGGAAAGAGTGAGAGGGAAGGAGAGAGAGAGGAAGAGAGAGAAACAGATAGAAAAAAGAGAGGAAGGAAAAGAGAAAGAAAAAGAATGGGAGTAAGGAAGAGAGAAAGAAAATCAAAATCTAGTTTGAAACTAGCTCAACTATTTAAGTGGCATTTTGATATTGATAGAGTTGCCCTATTATGAGCTCACGGTTATAGACACACAGTACAGTATTTTATTTTGAAATTCTCTGAGGCAAAACAGGGTGGGTTTTTTATTTGTTTGTTTGTTTGTTTATTTATTTATTTATTTATTATTTCTGTGGCGCCCAGTCCCAAAGGGACTGCCGCTCAGACACTATACTTTTCCGCCCACCCCAAAAAAAAATTAGAGGGAACACTGGTGGGGGCAACATGAATTTCTGGGGGAAGTTGATTCCGGAGGGCTGCCCCCCTCTCCTCGAGAATGCTTTGCCCCTAGGTCCCGTCAAGTGACATTCGCTGGTTGGAGAATTCTGGGAATTGAAGTCCAAATGTCTTCAAGTTGCCAAGGTTGGGAAACACTGGTCTGGTTGATGGGACCTGGGGAAGGCCAACTCTGTGGGACCTGACCAGTCGCTGGGATTCATGCGGCAGGAGGCGGTCGCGCAAGTAATCTGGTCCCATGCCATGTAGGGCTTTATAGGTCATAACCAACACTTTGAATTGAGTTGTTATTCAATATGTCTGATTATTCCAGGGGAAGTTAAAAAAAAAAGAAAGAAATCTGCTTTGGAGCTGGGATTGAATTGCGTTCAAAGTTCAATTTCCAGGCTTGAATCTTTGTTAAATTGGGGCACTTCCCTCTTAGGGAAGCTGAGGCCTAAACACGTCTGAAACATGCGAGGTTATAAAAGCTGTTACAAGATTTTGGGGCACGTATGTCTGTGTTTTTGTTTTGTTTTTAATAGACTAAATCTGGTGGTGATATGCAAATTCCCATGGCCTGAATAACCCTACTAGACTTGACTGGCTAATATTGGAGGCTCGAATGGATTGGGATAATGTGATGGGGCTCAAGGCAGCCCTGAACAGACTGCTGGGATTAACCCATCTTTTTACATGTACTGCTTTCTGAGTGAAAAGCGGGGGATTAATAGCTGCGTTTGTTTTGTTTGTTAAGGGAGAGGCAAGGTGACCTAGCAACTTCACTTTGGGTGTGTTACACTCTTCCTTGTTCTTCTAGTTAATTTCCAGCGTTGCCTGTATTCTTACAAATAGGCTGAAATAACCATTTGTTTAACTTCTGATTGTACAGTGGCACTATAAACATATGTTGTGTCTGTGTACAGAGCTCCTGTAAAGGTGCCACTTTTTCAAATTATTATTTTGCCTCCGCACAAGAGTAGCATTGGCATTATATTAAAATTTACCTGGCTCATGTTTTAAAAAAGCATTTCCAAGATGAAGATTCAGAGCAATTCTTCAAGGTAGGGAAGAATGTTCATTTTGGATATGTCCAGGTTGAAATGGCATTGGCGATGATAAAAAAAATATTGCATATAATAATCCAGTTGGTCATGACCTTTAAAGCCTACATGGCATTGGACCAGAGTACCTCCGGAACCGCCTGCTACCGCACGAATCCCAGCGGCCGATAAGGTCCCACAGAGTTGGCCTTCTTGCTTAAATATTAATTTATATTTCATGACTTTGCTTCTAGTGCAACACGAGGCTTGTCTCTTGTAGATCCTCAAGGCAAATATGCAGATGGAAGTAGAGTTGAAAGGCTTGCTCTTTGATCTTTTTTGGGTGATCTCCAACTAAACCCCCTTAGAAAGGAGCGTTAGACCCTTGTTCTCTCCTGGTTTTAAGGAGAGAGTCTTAGCCTCCCTCTCCGCTGTGATTATCCAGTGCTGCTTTTGAGACTCCCACGTCCCTGCTGTCAAATCAATATTGTAGATTTACTCTCAGTGAGGTTTCTTACCCAGCATGGGGATGGGGTGGGTGGGTGTCCATGTACAGGTAGTCCTCAACTTACAACCACAATTGAGCCCCATATTACTGTTGCTAAGCGAAACATTATTCGAGTGAACTTAGCCCCATTTTAGCAATAGCACTTAGACTTATATACCGCTTCATAGGGCTTTTACCAGCCCTCTCTAAGCGGTTTACAGAGTCAGTTTCTCGCCCCCAACAATCCGGGTCCTCATTTGACCCACCTCGGAAGGATGGAACGCTGAGGTCAGCCTTGACCTGGTGATGAGATTTGAACTGCTGAACTACAGCTAGCAGTGAGCTGAAGTAGCCTGCAGTGCTGGACTCTAACCACTGTGCTCTTTTATGAACTTTCTCGCCGCAGTTGTTAAGTGAACCTCTGCAGTTATTAAGTTAGTAGCATGACGGTTTATTGAATTTTAAAGAAGGGATTGGGACTGCCATTTGTCAGAAATGGTGTAAGGTCTCCTGCTTGGGCAGGGGGTTGGACTAGATGACCTGCAAGGTCCCTTCCAACTCTGTTAATTATTATCATTTTATTATTTAGAGTCATGTCGTTCTACTCGGTCTCCTTTATTTTCTGTATAATTTCTTCTAGAGATTTTTATTGATTGTATCAAAGACTTGGACCTAGTGGTATGGGATATCTAGGCCCTCAACAGTCGGGATTCAGGCCCGGCTACAGCACGGAAACTGCTTTGGTTGCGCTGATGGATGATCTCTGGCGGGCCCAGGACAGGCGAGAGCCATCGTGAGGCTTCCAAGATCTGCCCACATTTCACCAACACTCCGCGGCCTGCACTGGCTGCTGATCAGTTTCCGGTCACAGTTCAAAGTGTTGGTTATGACCTATAAAGACCTACATGGCATCGGACCAGAATATCTCCGAGACTGCCTCCTGCCGCACGAATCCCAGCGGCCAATTAGGTCCCACAGTGTGGGCCTTCTCTGGGTCCCGTCGACCAAACAATGTCGGCACATCATTCGAATAGCCCCCACCCTCCCCACCTTCCGTAAAATGCTCAAGACCCACTTTTGTCGCCAGGCGTGGGGATAATTACCATCTTTCCCCTTTTTATTATATTTGTGCATGATAGATTAGGTTGAATGTGTGTGACTGCATAGCTAGGAGTTATATTATGTTATTAATGTCTTTTAAATGGATCTAATTTTTATTGTTAGATTTGTAATGTATTGTATTATTGCTATGCTGTGAGCCGCCCCGAGTCTTCGGAGAGGGGCGGCATACAAATCTAATAAACTATAAACTATGAAAATTATGTAGCAAAATTTGGATACATCACATTCATCTCATAGTGCTCCTATGTTTACGTTTAAAAAGAGCTTTTGTTCTAATCAAAACAAATTATAATACTTCATTAACAGCTTGGCAAATAAGCTTTAGGTGGTAATTTAAAAATAATTGCCAATGCATTTCAATGCATATCAGTGGATCCCTCCAAGACATCATTATTAAGAATCTTTTTAGTCTGTGCATGTGTTATATTTGGAAGACTTACAACTTCTGATAGTTGAGATAGTTGAGAGAAAGACGTAATAATCTTGGATAAAATCCCATCTTCATCTAACCTTTGGTTTAAGGTGTGTCCAGTCAGATGCTGGGAGAAAGTTCACAGAGAAACCTGCCTTTTTCCCAACCTCCAAATAGCTGGAGACATCCTGCTGTTGAATGTGAAGATCCTGTTGCTGTTGCACCACATGTTCTAATTTAGATAATTTGAAAGCCGTTCACGTGTAGAAACCTGTCTCTAGTGCAGGATATTTTATGGTAGATTTAAAGCACGTAACCTATTTTATGCCGAGGACAACAAACAATAAAAAGATATCCAAGCAAAGTCTTGTCTGCTAGCGGTAAACTAATTGACGGGCTGCAAGAAGGAACAAAGAAGGAATCCTACTGCTAATTATTGTGTTAAATTAGAAGTGTGCATAGGAAAGGGAATTGTCAGACACCAAAAGCCGTGTCATTACTCACAGTCACTCATGCCCTTATCACCTCGAGGTTCGACTACTGCAACGCTCTCTACATGGGGCTACCTTTGGAAAGTGTTTGGAAACTTCAGATCGTGTAGAATGCGGCCGCGAGAGCTATCGTGAGGCTTCATAGATTCGCCCACGTTTCTACAACACTCCGTGGCCTGCACTGGCTGCCGATCGGTTTCCAGTCACAATTCAAAGTGTTGGTAATGACCTTTAAAGCCCTTCATGGCATTGGACCAGAATACCTCCGGAACGCCTTCTACCGCACAAATCCCAGCGGCCGATAAGGTCCCACAGAGTTGGCCTTCTCCGGGTCCCGTCGACCAAACAATGTCGTTTGGCGGGCCCCAGGGGAAGAGCCTTCTCTGTGGCAGCCCCAGCCCTCTGGAATCAACTCTCCCCGGAGATTAGAATGGCCCCCACCTTCCTTGTCTTTCGCAAGTTACTCAAGACCCACCTATATCGCCAGGCATGGGGGAATTAAGACATCTCCCCCATGCTTTCTTATATTTTATGTTTGGTATGTATGTGTTGTATGGTTTTTAAATTGTTGGGGTTTTTTAATGTAATTTTATTATTAGATTTGTTCCATTGTTATACGGTTTTTATTGTTGTTGTGAGCCGCCCCGAGTCTTTGGAGAGGGGCGGCATACAAATCTAATAAATTGAATTGAATTGAATTAAAACCTGATTGCTTATTATTTAGAATAGAATAGAATAACAAAGTTGGAAGGGACCTTGGAGGTCTTCTAGTCCAACCCCCTGCTTAGATAGGAAACCCTACACTACTTCAGACAAATGGTTATCCAACATCTTCTTAAACACTTCTAGTGTTGAAGCACCCAAAACATCTGGAGGCAAGTTGTCCCACGGATTAATTGTTCTAACTGTCAGGAAATTTCTCCTTAGTTCTCAGTTGCTTTTCTCCTTGATTAGTTTCCATCTATTGCTTCTCGTCCTGCCTTCAGGTGCATTGGAGAATAGCTTGACTCCTCCTTCTTTGTGGCAACCCCTGAGATATTGGAAGATTGCTATCATGTCTCCCTAGTCCTTCTTTTTATTAAACTAGACATCCCAGTACCTCCAACTGTTCTTCATATGTTTTAGCCTCCAGTCCCCTAATCATTTTTGTTGCTCTTCTCTGCACTTTTTCTAGAGTCTCAATATCCTTTTTACATCGTGGCGACCAAAACTGAATGCAGTATTCCGAGTGTGGCCTTACCAAGGCCTTAAAAAGTGGTATTAACACATCATGTGATCTTGATTCTATCCCTGTGCTTTATGCTGTATTCCTTACAAAAGATTCCTTAAACATGCCAGCAAGCGGGGATTTATTATCAAAGTAAATTATGAGAAACGTTAAATTCCTTTCCCCTGAAGTTTGCAGTTTTTGCTGTGCTGTATAGTGTAACTGTAACTAAACCGCATTAATATAAGCCCCATTTATTTTCCAGGAGAAGAGGCGGCCTTTGAAATTTCCTACTCCTTGGTCGTTCTTTCTGCTGGGGGCCTCTTAGTTTTGATACTACTGCTTGTAAACTGTGTCTCCTGCTGCAAAGATCAAGAGATTAACTTCAAGGTGAGTAGTTATCAAGAAACTCTTTTGTTCTTCATGTAGGTAGGAAGTCCTGAACCACAAATCATTTCTGTTCCTAAGCAAGACAGTTATTAAGTGAGTTTTTGCCTCATTTTATAATATCTCTTGCCACAGTTGTTAAGTGAACCACTGCGGTTGTTAAGCTAGTAACGTGGTTATTAATTGAATCTGGCTTCCCCCTTGACCGCTTGTCAGAAGGTCAGACAGCCACTAAAAGAACCAATGTTAAGTCAAGAACTACCTATATTTGATTGCACTGGCAGCATAACAATGATAAAGGCAAAGATAAATATACTAGGGAATAGTAAATATCACCTTATTCAAATGAAGCCCGGGATTGTTTTCCTTAAGGTGGTTTGGCCAAGTCATTTTAAATAATTTAGAATTGTTGTACATTTGGAAAAAGTTTATTTTCTTTGCCACCTTTAAGCATGGAAGCTAAGAAAAAAACTAATGCATTCCAAAATAATTTTGGGAAAGCCTCATGTTACTTGGCTTTTCAAGGTCAGCAAGATGCCAATCATCTTGTCCTGTTGCTACACACTTGTTTATGCAACAGTCAACTCCAGAACGTACGAGATACGAATGGATTTGAATTCTGGAAGATGCAAAGAACGAGATAGGAAACCGCATTCACCCAAATGATGGTTGAGCTTAAAAAGATCCTTGGTCGGTCATCTTTTTTCCCTTGGGTTTCCATCTCTTCCTCGTGTTAACTTTGCCTCCTTTTCAGCTTTCTTAAGATAGCAAAATGATACCAATGCTTTCTGTATGGGCTGAAGCTGAAAGAAGTTGTTCCACGAATCACATGAGACCATAAATAAATGAATGAATGAATGAATAAATAAATAAATAAATAGAAACATAGAAACATAGAAGTCTATCTGCAGAAAAAGACCTCATGGTCCATCTAGTCTGCCCTTATCCTATTTCCTGTATTTTATCTTACAATGGATATATGTTTATCCCAGGCATGTTTAAATTCGGTTACTGTGGATTTACCAACCACGTCTGCTGGAAGTTTGTTCCAAGGATCTACTACTCTTTCAGTAAAATAATATTTTCTCATGTTGCCTTTGATCTTTCCCCCAACTAACTTCAGATTGTGTCCCCTTGTTCTTGTGTTCACTTTCCTATTAAAAACAGTTCCCTCCTGAACCCTATTTAACCCTTTAACATATTTAAATGTTTCGATCATGTAAATATGTTGAAGGGTTAAATAGGATTCAGGAGGGAAGTGTTTTTAATAGGAAAGTGAACACAAGAACAAGGGGACACAATCTGAAGTTAGCAATCAATCAATCAATCAATCCACATGGATTTCTCTAATTAACAAACTGAGCAGAATCCAGCAAAAATTTGAAACACCAAAATTGGGAGTGGAGAGTGAAACCATTTCTGTGCTCAGAAATTGTAATCATAGCATGGCTTGTAATAGAATAGAATAGAATAGAATAGAATAGAATAGAATTTTATTGGCCAAGTGTGATTGGACACACAAGGAATTTGTCTTGGTGCATATGCTCTCAGCGTACATAAAATAAAATATACATTTGTCAAGAATCATGTGGTACGACACTTAATGATTGTCATAGGTGTCAAATAAGCAATGAAGAAGCAATATTAATAAAAATCTTAGGATATAAGCAACAAGTTACAGTCATACAGTCATAAGTGGGAGGAAATGGGTGATAGGAATGATGAGAAAAACTAGTAGAATAGAAGTGCAGATTTAGTAGAATACATGTTGCTTGAGATAAAAAAGATCTATCTATCCTGCAGTCTTCTGACCAGCAAAATCAGTGGGGAAACCAATCTCACTTAACAGCCATGTTAAAAGGTCAAACGTGGTGTTTTTGTATTGTTCAACTGCTTCCCATGAGACTTACCTTCACCCAGAGGGACTAGAAATGGCTTAGGTCCATGGCTGGCATCTCATAGATTTACCTGTGTTTTGTTTTGGGTGATGTAGAACCTTGTATTGTGCTATGTAGAAGAATGACCAGCCAGAGTCATAAACCAGATCTTGCTTTCAGTGTGGTGGATCAAAGATTATGCAGAACAGTTTCTATTCAAAAATGATTTTTCGCCCTCCGGTTGAAAGTTATCCCTAGGTTGCAGAATGCGATGCTTCTTATTTCCTTTGCAGTTCAGTTGAAAAGGTTTTGTAGCTAAATTAAGATTTGTTTCTTCAGCCAAAGACGTATGGTTCTATATGGTACCTGGTGTGTTTTGCCATTAAGCTGGGTTTGTCAAATCTAGGGTTATAAGTTCAGTGTACATTCACGTAGGGAAAAAAAGCGAAGCAAAATCTTTTTGGCAGCCATACCCATGTGCAGCTTAAGTCATGAATATATTTTTAGTGTTAACTTATGGTTGGTATGAAGTTATTTTTGTGCTATGGTGAGGCGTACTTTGAATCTCGATGTTGTGTTTTAGCAGTGCATTGCTATCCTTGTATCTTAAAATGTGTAAGAATCTTTGAAAATTATATGGCGGATAAAACCATCCTTTTGGCAAAGGAAAGACCATTATCTTATCTCTGAATTACTAGGGGACACAGTTATTTTCGATCCTGTCTATATTATGCTTATGCTGTAAGCTGCCCAGAGTCATTTGACACGGGACAGTCAACAAATACATCTCATAAGAATTAATTAATTAATGTATTGGAATAATGAATTGTCAGTCCTGAGCTACAAATATTCTCCTTTATAGATACTAAGCTGACAAAGGATAAGGTATCTCTAAGTGGATGAACATCTGTTTCCAGCAGTCATAACTAGTGAGGGAGGTTAACAGCTGATGTTTACCAGCATCTCGGAGGCCACTGTATTCAAGAAATATTTATTTATTTTTATTTTATTTATTTATTTTGTCCAATACACAATGAGGGTTTTAGTGGGTATATATCTATATACACATAATAAAATACATGATGAAGGTTATAGAGGAGATACTCATAGTAAAATATATCTAAGAAACAATAGAAAAGAAGGTATAGTAATAGAACATATCAATGAAAGAATAGAAGAGATATAGGAATAGAAGAAAGGTATAGGAGATATAGGAGAGCAATAGGACAGGGGACAGAAGGCACTCTAGTGCACTTGTACTCGCCCCTTACTGACCTCTTAGGAATCTGGATAGGTCAACCATAGATAATCTAAGGGTAAAGTGTTGGGGGTTTGGGGATGACACTATGGAATCCGATAATGAGTTCCACGCTTCGACAACTCGGTTACTGAAGTCCTATTTTTTACAGTCAAGTTTGGAGCGGTTAATATTAAGTTTAAATCTGTTGTGTGCACTTGTGTTGTTGTGGTTGAAGCTGAAGTAGTCGCCGACAGGCAGGACGTTGCAGCATATGATCTTGTGGGCAATACTTAGATCTTGTTTAAGGCATCTTAGTTCTAAACTTTCTAGAATCATAGAGCTGGAAAGGACCTCCAGGGTCATCGGGTCCAACCCCCTGCTCAAATACAGTACATCAATCATGTGTTGAATGAGACACCCTACATCAAGGTTCTCAACCTTAGCAATCTTAAAATATGGCTGGAAAATTCTGGGAGCTGAAGTCTACAGGTCTTAAAATTGCCGAGGTTGAGAAACACTGCCCTAGGCAAACCCAAAATTTACTAATCTTTTTCTTAACAAAAGAATAATCCGTATTCTTCCATGAAACATGGCGTTAGAGCATTAGCCATTGTCTTAGGAGCGTTTGATGCCTGTGATCTACATAGTGATACAACTAAAACTTATCAACTGAGTTTGGCTTGTCACATGCAAATCAAGTTCTTCGTATATAGAGCATGTCTCTGTTAGTCTGCTAATCTCTTTGTCTCTGGCCTTGGTAGGAATTTGAAGACAATTTTGATGATGAACTAGACTTCACCCCGCCCGCAGAAGACACCCCAACAATCCAGTCTCCAGCAGAAGTGTTTATGCTCACGGTGCCCAGTGTTTCCCTCCCAGTTGCATCCCAGTTCCAACTTCCAACAGGTATGATCCTCATTCCAGTCAGATATGGCTCTCGTTGGTTCTCCAATATTTCTTCTTGCTCTTCTATGAACAGATTCAATCTTGGGTATGATCGAGAGAGGGTGACATGTTTACATTTGGGGCTTTGGATCGTAGCCAGGCTGTTCCGCCCCAGCACGGGGTCTTGTTATAAACACTGGCACGGATACAATGTGAAGGATGACTTGGCCAAACTGCTAATTAAACACCGTGGATGTCTGATACCTAAATATTGCGGATGCAGCTTTGAAGAAATCTCATTTAACTTGAAAGATGGACATTAAATCTGGCTGCATTCAGTATGGCTCGCCCTCCAGTATACCCTGTTGGGTGGTAGACACAGAAGTGAAAGTACCATATTTTTCGGAGTATAAGACGCACCTTAGTTTTGGGCGAGGAAAATTGGGGGGGGGGGGGGTGTTGCCTACCAGGTATTCAAACTGGTCAGCTTCAGCACATCATTTATTTTTTGATTTGATTTGATTTGATTTGATTTGATTTGATTTGATTTTATTTTATTTTATTTATTTTATTTTATTTTATTTTATTTATTTTATTTTATTTTATTTTATTTTATTTTATTTTATTTTATTTATTTGTATGCCACCCCTTTCTGTAGACTTGGGGCCGCTAACAACAGTAAAAAACAGCATGTAACAAATCTAATGTTTAAAATAATTAAAAAACCCTTATTAAAACCAAACATACACACAAACATATCATGCATAAATTGTATAGGCCTAGGGGGAAAAGGGTAGTTCAGTTCCCCCAAGCCTGACAACAGAAGTGGGTTTTGAGGAGCTTATGAAAGGCAAGGAGGGTGGGGGCAATTCTGATCTCCGGGGGGAGCTGGTTCCAGAGGGTCGGGGCCGCCACAGAGAAGGCTCTTCCCCTGGGTCCCGCCAACCGACATTGTTTAGTTGACGGAACCCGAAGAAGACGGACTCTGTGGGACCTAACCGGTCGCTGGGATTCGTGCGGCAGAAAGCGGACCCGGATGTATTCTGGTCCGATGCCATGAAGGCTTTATAGGTCATAACCAACACTTTGAATTGTGACCGGAAACTGATCAGCCCCTAGTTAGGGCTGAAAAAAACCTTATTCAAAGCGAGTAACAATGAAAAAGCCTGCAAGCCGGTAAGAGCTGGGAAGATTGTCAGCTGGAAATAAAGCATTAAAAAAGCTACATTTCAGCCTCTTTTAGGGAGGAAGAAGGTGTGTCTTATACTCTGAAAAATATGGTAGCTTTTTTTCTAACTGGGAATGGGATCAGCTTTGGTGGATAGGAAATTTGCCTCTATTTTGTTTGGGATTGAAAGACAGAAAGTCACAGCAAGGAGAAGAAGGACAGAAAGCCTCTCTCCTTGTTTAGTTTCCACCCATTGCTTCTTGTCCTGCCACCCACTGCTTTGGAGAGTAGCTTGACTCCACCCTTTCCTACTTGGTGGAATCAGAAATGGTTTGATTCAGAATGTCATTTGTAGAACTGCTTACTGTACATGGAAGAAATACAAAATATTGGGTTGTATCCAGTGGTCTCATTTCACTGGCAGATGCTGTTACCTCAACAGAACAGTTTTTAATCTCACTACATAGCTTGGAGCAGATGTTGGAAGCGTGGCACGGAGAATGCCAGGAAGTCTGTTCACACAACATTCAGTGTGGCTTCCAATTACTTATGTATAGGGTAGGGCAGGGCAGGGTGTGATAGGACAAATATGATTTTGCCTTGCTTTATTGTGAGGTCCCAGATTGTTGCTGACTTTGTAAACTGCTTACTGTTCTGTCTGGGTCACTCCAGAAGCCAATACCAACCCAAAAAGAGAAGCCAGACACTCCGGTAAAAGGCAAAGGCAGTTTATAAAATTCAAGAAAAACACAGGTAACAGAAAATGTCCTTACAAACAGGAAAACGCTGTATCTTCAAATAAATCCACGAAGGCAAAAGTCCATGCAGCAATACAGGATTCTTGCTGCCAAGACGAGGCTGTAGATAGCAGACCTACACCTCCCACGGGTCTTCCAAACTGCTGGGCCACAAGCCAGGAACAGAGACGCCTAGAACAAAGCAGGACACCGTAACTCCAATTGATAACACTCCACATGGCTTCAAGGGCTTGCCTGCCTTTTAAACCCTGCTAAGGAGGACCACACCCAAGCCCAGCTGTTCCTAATTCAGTGCTGATAATACTTCTTTAATTGCTCCTTTCTTTGATCTGAACGTCTCTGTCGCATGTCAATGACGGCTTGTGCTTCATCACCTAATGACTCCAAGCTACTGGCTGGGGAGAGCCCCCCCCCCCCCCCCCGGGGGCTCTCATGCTGTTCTCCTTCGTCCCATTCCTGACTTTCCTCTCCCTCGTCCGACTGTTCAGCCCCCTCCTCTTCGCTGTCATCCTCCTCCGGGCATGGAGCCAGCAGAGACACAGGCGGTCCCTGAGCAGCCTCAGGCTGAACCACAACACTTACAGACGGCTGTAAAAGCACTATGAAGTAGTATATAAGTCTAAATGCTATTGCTATATTGGATTTCTCTGAAAAGTTTTTTATCTAGCCAAACAAAATTTTAATGCTGCCCTTAATGTGTTTTCTTTTTTTCTATCACAGAAGATCTGAAATCTCAGGTTTCTCGACAGAATCTAAATTATATCCAAGAAATAGGAAATGGCTGGTTTGGAAAGGTAAGAAATCTGTGCCCTGAAATCTTAGAAACATAGAAGGCTGACGGCAGAAAAAGACCTCATGGCCCATCTAGTCTGCCCTTATACTATTTCCTGTATTTTATCTTACAATGGATATATGTTTATCCCAGGCATGTTTAAATTCAGTTACTGTGGATTTACCAACCACGTCTGCTGGAAGTTTGTTCCAAGGATCTACTACTCTTTCAGTCAAATAATATTTTCTCATGTTGCCTTTGATCTTTCCCCCAACTAACTTCAGATTGTGTCCCCTTGTTCTTGTGTTCACTTTCCTATTAAAAACACTTCCTGTTTATTTGCCTGTCACTTAAAATATTTTTAGTGATCAAAGTGAATCCACCAGAACAAATCTCTTGAATCAGTTGTGATGGGTAAGCTGGTCTTCTTCACCGTAAGAAGCTTTAGGGCAAGGATGTCCAACCTTTTAACACCCGTAGTAGACTTCAACTCCCAGAATTCCCCAGCCACCCAATGCATGCCAGGTTTGTTCTTCTCTTGGAAGGGGAACTGAGATTTGATTCTTTCGCTTTTCAGGTTCTGCTGGGGGAAGTTTTCACCGGCACCAGCGTAACCAGAGTCATTGTGAAGGAGTTAAAAGCCAGTGCCAATCCCAAGGAGCAGGAGCAGTTTCTGAGACATGGGGAGCCATATTTGTGAGTAGCCCCTTGGGCCTTTGCTAAGGATACGTTTGGAGCAAGTAGAAGTGCAGCCACGAACCTAGCCTACCATCCTGGCACTTCACCCATTCCCAAAATCAGGTTCAGTTGTAGGAAAGTGAGCCAAGAGTTCTGGTTAGTTAACATTTGGGAATAGGAGGACCAGAGGTGGGTTTCAGCAGGTTCTAATCAGTTCTGGAGAACTGGTAGTGGAAATTTTGAGTAGTTCGGAGAACCAGTAAATACCACCTCTGACTGCCCCCCTTCCCCATCTATTCTCTCCTTGCCAAATCCCAGCTGATCGGGAGGAAATGGAGATTTTACAGTATCCTTTCCCTGCCACGCCCAACAAGCCACACCACGCCCAACAAGCCACACCCACAGAACCAGTAGTTAAAAAAAAAATTGAATCCCACCACTGAGGAGGACACATAGATGTTTCTTAATGGCATTCCCCTCTGCAAAATGTTTCAGTGTGTTCAGTTTTAAAATGTTTTCCCAATACATATCAGCGTGCTGAGAATAAATTCTCCTTTCTCCCCTTCAAGTTTACAATGTCGCAAGCCACAAATACAAACCAGTTGTTCCTGGTCTTTATATTTCTTTTTCTGGACTTTTCTTTACAGTATCCTTCAGCATCCCAATATTCTCCACTGTACCGGCCAGTATGTGGAAGCCATTCCTTATCTGTTGGTATTTGAATTTTGTGACCTGGTGAGTGTTGCTGGGGTTTCCTTGAGAATTCTGCAAATCTAAGGAAAGTCATCTTTTCTTTTTCCCCCCACTTCTTTCTTATTTATTTATTTGTTTGTTTGTTTATGTATGTATTTATGTATGTATGTATTTATGTATTTACTTACTTACTGACTGACTGACTGACTGACTGACTGACTGACTGACTGACTGACTGACTGACTGACTGACTGACTGACTGACTGACTGACTGATTGGATTTGTATGCCGCCCCTCTCCGTGAACTCAGGGCGGCTAACAACAGTGACAAAAAACAGAATGTAAAAATCCAATACTACAAAAGCTAAAAACCCTTCTTATAAAACCAATCATACATACAAACATACCATGCATAAATTGTAGAAGCCTAGGGGGAAGGATTATCTTAATTCCCCCATGCCTGATGGCAGAGGTGGGTTTTGAGGAGCTTACGAAAGGCAAGGAGGGTGGGGGCAATTCTAATCTCTGGGGGGAGTTGGTTCCAGAGGGTCGGGGCCGCCACAGAGAAGGCTCTTCCCCTGGGCCCTGCCAACCGACATTGTTCAGTTGACGGGACCCGGAGAAGGCCCACTCTGTGGGACCTAACTGGTCGCTGGGATTCATGCGGCAGCAAGCTGGGGAAGGAAGCATCATGGGTGAATGCTAGTCTCAGGTGAGAGGAATGCCAGAGGACCTGTTGCTCTTGTCCATGGCTTCTCCTGAACCCTGGCTTGCATTGCAGGTAGATAGAATAAACAAGACAAATCGACAAAAGAAACAGTTAACTGGTCTGATAAAATAGAACAAAGGTCAGTTGGAGATCTGGGGTTATTTTGCAAGGCAGGTTGATCTTCTAACATGCCTTTAATGTTTCAATACATTTGCAATGCAGACATAATATATTACAAGCATTCAGCAACATCTATTATAGACATAATATATTACAAACATTCAGCAACATTCAAACCCACCTCTGCCACCAGGCATGGGGGAACTGAGATACACTTCCCCCTAGGCCTTTACAATTTTATGCATGGTATGTCTGTATGTATGATTGGTTTTTATATAATGGGTTTTTAACTGTTTTTAGTATTGGATTTTGTTATAGAATAGAATAGAATAGAATTTTATTGGCCAAGTGTGATTGGACACACAAGGAATTTGTCTTGGTGCATATGCTCTCAACGTACATAAAATAAAATATACATTTGTCAAGAATCATGTGGTACAACACTTAATGATTGTCATAGGGGTCAAATAAGCAATGAAGAAGTAATATTAATAAAAATCTTAGGATATACGCAACGTTACAGTCATACAGTCAACATGGGAGGAAATGGGTGATAGGAATGATGAGAAAAACTAGTAGAATAGAAGTGCAGATTTAGTAGAAAGTCTGACAGTGTTGAGGGAATTATTTGTTTAGTAGAGTGATGGCGTTCGGGGAAAAAATATACTTTTTATTGCTGTTGTTAGCCGCCCCGAGTCTGCAGAGAGGGGCGGCATACAAATCCAATAAATAATAATAATAATAATAAATAACATCGTCATGCGGCAATTGCATTTCCTAGCAAAACGGCCATTCCAGGTTTATCTATCCTTCCCTCCCTCCCTCCCTCCCTCCCTCCCTCCCTCCCTCCCTCCCTCCCTGAAATACATAAATCTAGGTTGGTCTGCCCTCTTTATACCAATTCTGTAATAATTTCTTGGGTCCCTAGAGATATTCAGTGCTAATTATTTTTCATTTAATTTCCCGGCCTCTGAGGGAGGGTTGCAATGATTGTGTAAAATAAATTGGCATTATTTTCTTTTCCCCCACCCCCTATCCCTTCTGGTGAATAATACATACTTGCTTGGAGCTACTTTATTTGCATCTGTGTGCTTTCATCCTTTGCAAGAAGCTTTGGCGTATTAACGCTAAAAGAAAGCAATTCTTTGATGTTCACATTAAATAGCAGCAGAAACCGCCATGATTCCAGACTTTGATTCCCTGCATGTAATACATACAAGGACTCAGCTTTTCAGGACATAGTGCTATGCAATAAACTTTCCATACGAAGGGGCTGGTGTCCCATAAGCAGACCTGCTCTTTTACTTATGGCCCCTGGAAGAAACTGCCGTGGCGTGACTGTTTTAGTCAAATTCAAGCTTGCCTTAGAAGCAGAGGAACATAATATACAGCAGCTGCGAAAACACTTGGCTTGTGGCACATATGCGAGATGAGTCTAGCTTTTGTAAGTGAGAAAAAGAGTGGGAGGTGCTGCGAGTGTTAATTTGCATTTGTGCCCCTCAGCCCTGCGAACACATACATTTATAGCTACAACTGCACGCAAGAACTTTTGTAGAATGAGGTGGGTAAAAAGCTTCTGACTTAAAGGAGATGAGTCCTGGTTCCTTGGCTGTACCGTCACATTCTCACGTGGCAGTTGGCGTTATAGAAGGGGTTGAAGCAGAACTTCAGAATGGCAAACTTGGCCTTCTTTTGTCAGCATTGGTGGGAACGTCCTAATTCATCTAGATCTAATTAATTTTATCTAGGTATCTGGAGATGGTGATATTAGCCATTCGGTCGCGTCTAAATAAAAAGATGGCGGCGTCCATGGACCAGCACTGTTATATGACGCCATTGTCATGTCACCAGCGGGTCACGAACGGTTCAGGTGATCTGGTCCGAACTGGGAGGAATCCTCCCTGGTCTCCAACCATCGGGTTCTTTCAACAGCCTGGTTTCCTTTTACCGCTCCCTCCTCTTCCAAACAAAACTGCTTTCCCCTGTGAATTCCCCCATGTGGATATGGCCAAAATTAGTGAGATGCAGTTTTGCGATTCTGCTTTCTAGAGACATGATTGCTGTTTTGAGCCTTGGTGGCGTAGTGGTTAGAATGCAGTATTGCATGCTAATTCCGCTCACTGCCAGCAGTTTTGCAGTTCGATCCTGACCAGCTGAAGGTGGACTCAGCCTTCCATCCTTCTGAGGTTGGTAAAATAAGGACCCAGATTGTTGAGGACAAGAAGATGACTCTGTAGACCGCTTAGAGAAGGCTGTAAAGCACTGTGAAGCGGTATATAAGACTTAAGTGCTATTGCCATACAGTCCAATCACCTTGTTAGTCACCTTCTTGTGGCCCTCTGGAACCAACTCCCCCCAGAGATTAGAATTGCCCCCACCCTCCTTGCCTTTCGAAGGTTGCTTAAAACCCACCTCTGCCGCCAGGCATGGAGGAATTGAGATACTCTTTCCCCCTAGGCCTTTACAATTTTATGCATGGTATGTCTGTATGTATGTTTGGTTTTTATATTAATGGGTTTTTAATCGTTTTTAGTATTGGATTATTATTGTACGCTGTCTTATTATTGCTGTTAGCCGCCCCGAGTCTCCGGAGAGGGGCGGCATACAAATCCAATAAATAAATAAAAAAATAAATAAAATATAAGTCTTAAGTGCTATTGCTGTTGCCATTGACTCAGCCTTCCATCCTTCCGAGGTGGGTA
The DNA here is from genome assembly GCF_031021105.1 of Erythrolamprus reginae. Taxonomy (NCBI): domain Eukaryota; kingdom Metazoa; phylum Chordata; class Lepidosauria; order Squamata; family Dipsadidae; genus Erythrolamprus; species Erythrolamprus reginae. The sequence goes on from NC_091958.1 coordinate 50,774,493, forward strand.
AAATAAGGACCCAGATTGTTGGGGGCAAGGGGCCGACTCTGTAAACCGCTTAGTTAGGGCTGTAAAGCACTGAGAAGCAGTATATAAGACTTAAGTGCTATTGCCATGCAGTCCAATCACCTTGTTAGTCACCTTCTTGTTTATCTATTCCTAAATTATAGTTTCTGGTCTTCTCTAAATGAGCAATTGCTCTCTCGTCTCTTTTTCTCCAGGATGATTGTGTAGCAAGCGTACACGGTCCCACTTAATCTATAATTAACTAAGGGTGTTTTGTTTCCTGTCTGTCATCCAGGTTACCCCGGGTTAAAAATAGGGTAGTAACCAGCTTAATAGTGGTAATAAATTAGCCGATGATATGTGGCCAGTCGGCACACCAAATTCCTTGTTGATAGAATGACGAATGATGAGTATAGGTTTGTATTATGAAGCGGTTGCTTGCACTGTTTCTATTGCCAGGTTATCTCGCTTGGCAAGCCCGCATGGCTTGTGGAGGAAGTCTTTGATTATACTAACCTGGTAGGAAGGCGGAAAATTAGCTTTTTGGTCCTTGCTGGTGTCCGCTGTCCCCTTTGGCTTCTTGTCTTGGATTTTGTCACTTACGAAAGATAAATTTTTTAAAGGGTGAATTCTTGCCTCTACACTTCTAGAGACGGGACATTTATATCATATCGAGAATAGTTCTGTCCCCTTGCTCCGTCACCTCTTCTCCTCCTAATGTGAAGAAAGGTAAACCTACCTTTGGTTCTAATCAGTTTTGGGTCATTCTTTGTCAAGTGTCCTAGATGAAATTGAAGCCTTATTTGAAAAGAAACCCTCACAAAAACTACATATATGATAGAAAAAAATGTGCTCTTTCTAATGAAATAAAAATGGTGATTGAAGGTGAGAAAAAAGAGAACGATAGAAAAAACTTTTTCTTTCTAATGAAGATGATTGAAGGTGAGGAGCTCATTAAGTCTTTCCTGATACGTTTTATGCTTAAGACCTTCCACCATTCTTGTAGCCTGTCTTTGGACCCGTTCAATTTTGTCAATATCTTTTTGTAGGTGAGGTCTCCAGAACTGGACACAGTATTCCAAATGTGGTCTCACCAGCGCTCTATATAAGGGGATCACAATCTCCCTCTTCCTGCTTGTTATACCTCTAGCTATGCAGCCAAGCATCCTACTTGCTTTTCCTACCGCCCGACCACACTGCTCACCCATTTTGAGACTGCCAGAAATCACTACCCCTAAATCCAGTCAGCGAAGCAGTGGAAGTGATGTGCCAGTGCCTGGAGGCTGTTGGGGACTGGATGGGTGTCAACAAACTCAAACTCAATCCAGACAAGACGGAGTGGCTGTGGGTGTTGCCTCCTAAGGACAATTCCATCTGTCCATCCATTACCCTGGGGGGGGAACTACTGACCCTCTCAGAGAGGGTGCGCAACTTGGGCGTCCTCCTCGACCCACAGCTGACATTGGAGCATCATCTTTCGGCTGTGGCGAGGAGGGCGTTTGCCCAGGTTCGCCTGGTGCACCAGTTGCGGCCCTATTTGGACAGGGAGTCATTGCTCACAGTCGCTCATGCCCTCATCACCTCGAGGTTCGATTACTGCAACGCTCTCTACATGGGGCTACCTCTGAAAAGTGTTCGGAAACTCCAGATCGTGCAGAACGCAGCCGCGAGAGCCATCGTGGGGCTTCCCAGATTCGCCCACGTTTCTACAACACTCCGTGGCCTGCATTGGCTGCCGATCAGTTTCCGGTCACAATTCAAAGTGTTGGTCATGACCTTTAAAGCCCTACATGGCATTGGACCAGAATACCTCCGGAACCGCCTGCTACCGCACGAATCCCAGTGGCCGATAAGGTCCCACAGAGTTGGCCTTCTCCGGGTCCCGTCGACTAAACAATGTTGTCTGGCGGGCCCCAGGGGAAGAGCCTTCTCTGTGGCGGCCCCGGCCCTCTGGAATCAACTCCCCCCGGAGATTAGAACTGCTCCCACCCTCCTTGTCTTCCGTAAACTACTTAAGACCCATCTATACCGCCAGGCATGGGGGATTTGAGACACCTTTCCCCCAGGCTTATTATAATTTATGTTTGGTATGTATGTGCTGTTTGGTTTTTTAAATTGATAGGGTTTTTAGTTTTTTCTTAATATTAGATTTGTGCCTGTACAATATTGTTTTATCGCTTGTTGTGAGCCGCCCCAAGTCTTCGGAGAGGGGCGGCATACAAATCTAATAAATTATTATTATTATTATTATTATTATTATCCTTCTCTTCTGAAGTTTTTGCTAACACAGAACTGCCAATGCAATACTCAGATTGAGGATTCCTTTTCCCCAAGTGCATTGTTTTACATTTGGAAACATTAAACTGCAGTTTCCATTGCTTTGACCATTTATCTAGTAAAGCTAAATCATTTACCATATTACAGACCCCTCCAGGAATATCAACCCTATTGCACACTTTAGAGTCATCGGCAAATAGGCAAACCTTCCCTACCAAACCTTCCCCTATGTCACTCACAAACATATTAAAAAGAATAGGACCCAGAACAGACCCTTGTGGCTCACCGCTTGTAACCTGTCTCTGCTCAGAATACTCGCTATTAACAATAACTCTCTGATGTCTATGCTTCAGCCAGCTTGAAATCCACTGAACTATCCAGGGATTAATTATTTAACTAAATTTCTATGCCGCCCTTCTCCTGAGACTCAGGGCGGCTCACAGCAAAGTGGTACCAGTGCCAATATTAGCTGGAGCAATTTGTGCCGTCCCAAAGATCTGAAAAGCACCGTCCTAACTTCACATAATCGCTAAATGAAATATGTCAAGGACCACCTGAAACGCCTTCCTGAGATGTTCCGCTGAGGCCTTGACACCGAAGATGTCATGCATGAACTTTATCAAAGATTAGAAAGATGTCACTTCAAGCACTCGTTAGCTAATTAACAAGAATTGCTCCCGAGGGAGGCCTTACATCTTTGGGATGCCAGGATCCAAAGCAAATCTATCCTTGCCCTGCCTACCTCTCTGTTTGCTAATGAGAAAGAAAGCCTGTAATTAAATTGGAAAACAGAGATGTCGGTGCCTGCTGTCGCCTTGAGCGGTGATGTCTTAAGGCTATGCCTTTCATCTGGAATTCATCTTTGGCAAATCAGACCGGCTGCTCTCAACCTACAAGGGCGAGGAAGGCAAATTACAGGCCTCGCAAAAGCTTCGAATTCAGTCTGCAAAAGTTGCTTTGGAAAGGTACAAGAACGCACTCGTATGTAGCACCTTGAAGTAGCTGTGCTAAAGGTATTTTTTTTCCAAAAGAGGAAGTGGGCTTCCTTCGTTTTTATTTATTTATTTGTTTGTTTTGTCACGTACATTTTGGTGACATACACAGATATAATATTTAAATACATGATACTAGCAAAGGAGAAACATTAGGACTGGTGCACTTATGCATGATCCTTACTGACCTCTTAGGAATCAGGAGAGGTCAACAGTGGACAGTCTAAAGGTAAAGTTTTGGGGGTTAGGTGATGAAACTACAGAGTCTGGAAGTGAGTTCCATGCATCAACTACTCGGTTACTAAAGTCGTATTTCCTGCCATTGAGTTTAGAGCGGTTTACTTTAAGTTTGTATCTGTTGTGTGCTCAAGTGTTGTTATGGTTGAAGCTGAAGTAGTCGTTGACAGGAAGGACATTGTAGCAGGTGATTTTATGGGCTATGCTCAGGTCGTGTTTAAGGCGACGTACGGTAGTTGTAAGCTTTTTAAACCCAGGATTGTAGGTCTAGTTGCGTAGGGCAGTGTTTCCCAACCTTGGCAACTTGAAGCTATCTGGACTTCAACTCCCAGAATTCCCCAGCCAGCATTCGCTGGCTGGGGAATTCTGGGAGTTGAAGTCCAAATACCTTCAAGTTGCCAAGGTTGGGAAACACTGGCGTAGAGTATTCTGTTGTGAGTGGAGGAGTGAAAGGCTCTTCTGGTATAGTATCTCTGGACATTTTCTAGTGTTTTTTATGTCTGAAATGCAGTGTGGGTTCCAGACAGGTGAGCTGTATTCAAGGATTGGTCTGGCAAAGATTTTGTATGCTCTGGTTAGTAGTGTGAGATTACCGGAGCAGAAAAGACATTGTTTTTCTTGAAGCCATTTCGCTTCTCACCCAAGGAGCTTCTTCAGCTCTGACTGAATGGTGGAATGGAAGAAGCTTCTTGGGCAAGAAGCGAAGCACCTTTTATTTATTGGATTTGTATGCCGCCCCTCTCCATGGACTCGGGGCAGCTAACAACAGTGACAAAAAACAGAATGTAAAAATCCAATACTACAACAGCTAAAAACCCTTGTTATAAAACCAATCATACATACAAACATACCATGCATAAATTGTAGAAGCCTAGGGGGAAAGGTTATCTTAATTCCCCCATGCCTGATGGCAGAGGTGGGTTTTGAGGAGCTTACGAAAGGCAAGGAGGGTGGGGGCTATTCTAATCTCTGGGGGGAGTTGGTTCCAGAGGGTTGGGGCCGCCACAGAGAAGGCTCTTCCCCTGGGCCCCGCCAACCGACATTGTTTAGTTGACGGGACCCGGAGAAGGCCCACTCTGTGGGACCTAACTGGTCGCTGGGATTCGTGCGGCAGAAGGCGGTCCCTGAGATAATCTGGCCCGGTGCCATGAAGAGCTTTATAGGTGATGACCAACACTTTGAATTGTGACCGGAAACTGATCGGCAAAACGAGGGAAAAACGAAGGGAGCCCAGTTGCCTTTTGAAAAAGCACCTCTGGGCCAACCATCCGTAGATATTAAAAACAGTCGAGTCATTTCCTGGAATTGCATGCACTTGCTTGGAGGGGTTGCAGAGAAGTGCTTAGTTCATGCTCTGAAGTCCCTTTTGAAAGCCACATCCAAAGTGCGGTACCTCCTTGTGTGATTTTTTTTGTCTCTCCATCTTGTAGAAAAAAACCCTGCTGTGCCTTTTTGATTTTGATGCATTTAGACTCAAAACATCTAAGAAAAGCAACTGTTTTAAAAAAATGAATAAATGGACTTTAGACTTCACAACATGATGATCTTTAATTTGCAAATCATTCCACCATCACCACTTTCTGGGAAATTGCCTTTTTAAAATCTAGTGTTGCACTGCCCCCTAGCCTATTCAATTCAGTGTTTCTTTCACTTTTCTAGCCAGCTTAATATTTTTTCTCTTATTCTGGACTTTGGAACCTTTTAAAATGGGAATATTATATCCAGAAATATGTCATAATACCCATGATGAAATTGAGGTGCTTTTGTGGCTGGAACATGTTCGTTGTGTGTCTGTGTTGAAACTTATTTCTCTGGGGCAGATTCTGATTTCATCATGGGTATTATGACATATTTCTGGAGATAATATTCCCATTTTAAAAGATTCCAGAAGACCTGAAGTATTATTGTGGAACTGACGAACATCACAACGGCCCAAGAGAAGCTTTATTTGCCCAGTGATCACAACAGCTGCCTTTCCAATTTATAATTTTCCCTGACTCTTAATTCCTAATTTCTTTCCCTTTTTTCTTGCAAGAAGATGTTCTGTCGGGCTCTCTGGTAGAATCCTCCCAAAAATTCACAGGTACAAATTTCAGACACACACAGGTTTGAAAATTCAAAACAATGTTCTTTATAATGGAAATTCACTTAAACCAAGCCCTCTTTTGGTATAGCAAAGAGCACTCGTCTCCAAACACACTGGTAATTTGAACAAGTCCCTTATCAGTTCTGTGATACTTCGCTTGCAGCTGTGAGGCAATTCACAGTCCTTCTTTCACAAAGTGAAACACATTTTGCCCTGGTTTAGTTTCAAAGCTGGGGAAAAATCAGCACACAAAAGGTCAAAGTCAGTAAAGCAGGCACGAAACACAACAATCAGGTAATCCTCCACAATGGCCAAACCCACAGGCTGCTATTTATAGCAGCCTCACTAATGACCACAGCCCCACCCAACCACAGGTGGCCTCATTTTCTTTGATAATAATCTCTCAGTTGTTGTTGCCTATGCATCGCTCTCCACATGCGTGGCTGTATCATTAACTCTTGTTCTGAATCCAAGGAGGAGCTATATAATTGATCTCCTTCTGAGCTGTCTGCCACACTCTTTTCCTCCCTGTCACTCATGTCTTCTTGGTCAGAGGAGCCTTCATCAGCAGATTCCACCGGGGGCAAAACAGGCCTGCAGCATGTGGATGTCTCCCCCACATCCACAGTCCTTGGGGCAGGAGCTGAGCCAGAGCTAACCGCAACAGAAGAGTATACTTTTTCATCTTCCTATAATCTTATAATCTTTTCATCTGCCTATAATCTTATAATCTTTTCATCTTCCTATAATCCTATCGATTCAAACCAGCATGTCTTTCTTTGTCTCTTGTATGATACCTTAACGGACTTGAAATTTAATGACAGCACTCTCTTAAGCACCAGTTTATTTATAACTACTGCTAGTGATGTTGTTGATGGGTATGTACTAAACTATGTGTTTAGTTGCTGTTTTCTTAAATACCTGTTAACTGCCATTGGCAGGAGAGGCTGTTTATAACCATTCTCAAATTGGTTTTTTGCAGGGTGACCTAAAATCCTATCTTTGCAACGAGCAGGATAACATTAAAGGGGACTCTCAAATAATGCTGCTACAGAGGATGGCCTGTGAGATCGTGATGGGGCTTGTCACAATGCACAAAAACAATTTTGTGCACGGGTGAGTTTTGAAAACCCCGAATGCCAGGGTGGTTCTTTCTATATCGACAAAGTGAAGTCTGGTGTCATGGATAGCTGGGGAATTCTGGGAGTTGAAGTCAAGGTTGAAAAACATCGCTCCAGATGGTCCTGTTTGCTGAGACTGCCTTGAGATTTCTGACTCAAAGGATACTAGACAAGAAGGAGAAAGTCCATTTGAAACACAATGCGGATCCTTCAAGTTTAAAATAGGAAGGCAAATATAACTGTTGAATGGCTGTTGCTATGGCACTTTAGAACCAAGCTGAATTTAAAGCTGAAATTTAGCCTCACATTCTCAAAGATAGGCTGGGTAGCTTGGTTACTTGAATTTTCTCATTTCGTTTTGTGTCAAACTTTCGGTGTTTTTTCTCATTGAAGTATTCTGTTTGGTTTTTTTTTTACAGAGATCTAGCTTTAAGGAATTGCTTCCTCACATCTGACTTAAATGTAAAAATTGGAGATTATGGAATAGGATTCAGCAGGTACAAGGTAAGTTGACATATTTAGAAGGACTCAGATTAAAAAACTGATTTTGACAGTGTTCTGTCGAGCTCTCTGGTAGAATCCTCCCGAAAATGCACAGATACAATTTCAGACACACACACGTTTGAAAACTCAAAACAATGTTCTTTATACCGAAAATGCAAATAAACGAAGCATTCTTTTTGTATAGCAAAGAGCACTCGTCTCCAAACAAACGGGTAATTGGTACAAGTCCCTTATCAGTTCTGTGATACTTAGCTTGCAGCTGTGAGGCAATTCACAGTCCTTCTTCTTTCACAAAGTGAAACACACTTTGCTCTGGTTTAGTTTCAAAGCGGGGAAAAATCAGCACACAAAAGGTCAAAGTCAGTAAAGCAGTCATGAAACACAACGATCACATAATCCTCCACAATTGCCAAACCCATAGGCTGCTCTTTATAGCAGCCTCACTAATGACCACAGCCCCACCCAACCACAGGTGGCCTCATTTTCTTTGATAATAATCTCTCAGTTGTTGCTGCCTATGCATCGCTCTCTGCATGCGTGGCTGTATCATTAACTCTTGTTCTGAATCCAAGGAGGAGCTAGAGAATTGATCTCCTTCTGAGCTGTCTGCCACACTCTCCTCTTCCCTGTCACTCATGTCTTCTTGGTCAGAGGAGCCTTCATCAGCAGATTCCACTGGGGGCAAAACAGGCGTGCAGCATGTGGATGTCTCCCCCACATCCACAGTCCTTGGGGCAGGAGCTGGGCCAGAGCTAACCACAACACCCTTTAATATATTTAAATGTTTCAGTCATGTCCCCCCTTTCCCTTCTGTCCTCCAGACTGTACAGATTGAGTTCACTAAGTCTTTCCTAATAAGTCTGATGCTTAAGATCTTCCACCATTTTTGTAGCCCGTCTTTGGACCCCTTCAATTTCTGCCTGAGTTTAGCTGTTTTCTTACAGACGTTTCATGATCAAAGTAGGGAACATCATCAGTGGTAGAAGAGAGACAGATTGCAAACCCCACTCCCTTTTAATACTGATGATGTTATCTAGTTGGGTAATGAAATGTCTCCAAGGAAACAACCCAACTCAGAGAGCACCAAGGAACTCATTTTCCTTCTGATTTTGTTAAACTGTTTATAATATTCTTGGGCTGCTTTTTCACGTCTGCAAAACACCAGGAAAGGGAGGGATTCCTAACTCCCTGGACACTTTTCAATAGTGGAAAAGACTCTTTGTTTAATAGACCCGAGGGCGAGTTCATCTAAATAAACCGAAAGGTGGCTCATTGCATTTGGTACGGCCTTCCCTTAAGACGTGGCTTTTTCACCTCTAGGAAGATTATATCGAAACGGATGAAAATAAACTCGTGCCCCTCCGGTGGACAGCTCCAGAACTGGTGACCAGCTTTCAGGACCGGCTGTTAACAGCAGAACAGACCAAGTACAGCAACGTCTGGTAGGAAAATGCCAAATTTATGTCGGAGGGGTGGGGCAGGGGTGGTGGGGTAGGACAGGGGAGGAACTGTGGCTTCATAGATCATAAAACCAATTAGACGATTGCATAATTTGATGTTCGTGATCCCAGTAGCTCTAACATTGGGCACACTTAATTTTACGATTAAAAAACACCGAAATTCTAGATACTGTAAATAGTAGTAGTAGTAATAATAATAATAATAATAATAATAATAATAATAATAATAATAATTTATTGGATTTGTATGCCGCCCCTCTCCGCAGACTCGGGGCGGCTAACAACAATAATAAACACAACATGTACAATCCAATAATAAAAACAACTAAAAACCCCTATTACAAAACCAAACATACACACAAACATACCCTGCATAACTTGTAATGGCCTAGGGGGAAGAGCTATCTCAACTCCCCCATACCTGGCGGTATAAATGAGTCTTGAGTAGTTTACGAAAGACAGGGAGGGTGGGGGCAGTTCTAATCTCTGGGGGGAGTTGGTTCCAGAGGGCCGGGGCCACCACAGAGAAGGCTCTTCCCCTGGGGCCCACCAAACGACATTGTTTAGTCGACGGGACCCAGAGAAGGCCAACTCTGTGGGACCTTATCGGTTGCTGGGATTCGTGCGGTAGCAGGCGGTAAAACCTACCACTGTGAATAAAATCCCCCTCATAAAGGCATTTTTTTCACCTGGTCCTACAAATTTAGTCTCCCCGCCGCCACCACCTCAGCTGTATTTTTTATTTTATTTTATTTTATTTTTATTATTTTATTTTATTATTTTATTTTATTTATTTTATTTTATTTTATTATTTCATTTTATTTATTTTATTTTATTTTATTTATATGCTTCCCCTCTCTGAAGACTCGGCGTGGCTTACAGCATATAAAAAGTATACATCGAGTTATAATTAATTAAAATTAAATTAAGAATTGCATTTAAAAAACCAAATGCACACATATCCATTCAAACAAGCCCACTATGCACTCAATAACCAGATGGTAGAATCTAATGACCTCAAGCTTGGCGGCATAAATGAGTCTTTAGACTCTTTTTAAAACTTTAAAACTTAAGACCCTTTACACCACAGGGTTTTGAGGGGTTTTTTGATACAGAGAGGTATAGCTTGAGTCGGCTCTTAATAATTTGTTCCAACCTGATCTGAAGTCGTAAATCCTCTGAAAATTTGAACAGTGAGGGGTAAAAAAGCCGGCATTCCATTAGCCCTCTTATGAACTGACCTCTTACTGAAGCCTTCTCTTTTTTCCCAGGGCCCTGGGAGTGACGCTGTGGGAACTTTTCAGTGGCGCCACAAAGCCTTATTCTGAGCTCTCCAATGAGGAGGTTTTGACGCGAGTCATCAAAGAAAAACATGCCAAGCTGTCGCAACCACCACTCGAGCTGCCCTATTCTGATCGATGGTAAAAAAAAACCACCACGTTTTTGTCTTTCAGTCAAGCTCTGTTATACCATAAGAGTTTCAGAGTGGTTCAGAAAGCTCCAGGCATTTTCTTACTCTACAAATAAAGGATGGATGGAGGAAAGAAGGGAAGGGAAGGAAAATGGGAAGAGAGGAAAGGAAAATGGGAGGGAAGGGAGGGAAAGGAAAGGAAAGGAGGACAGGAGGGGAAAAGAGGAGAGGAGAAGAGAGGAGAGGAAGCTGAGATTCAGGCCATTTGTGGATTGTCCCTCCCAGAGTTAAAATCGCTCTCTGATTTGTAATTTTGAAAAATTAAAGAATAAAAACTTCCCAGGTAAAATCACTTCAAAAAGCAAGATTACTTTTAGAAAGCCGTTAAAAGAACTCTTGACCTAAAATAATTTCCTTGCTCCAAACAGTATATTTGAAATCTCATCCTCCCAGGTACGAAGTTCTGCAGTTCTGCTGGCTATCTCCGGAAAAGCGAGCCACCTCTGAGGAAGTCCATAAGCTTTTGGTCTATCTCTGCATGCAAAGTCAAAGGGATTCAGTCATCGATCCCGAACAATGGGACGATCTCAAGCCCAACATCTTAAACCGAGAATCATCGGGGACGTCCGCTTTTCCGATCCTGGATCATTTCAACGGCGGCCGATTCGGCCGTGAGATGGAAGAGGTCCTGACCGTAACGGAAACAAGCCGAGGACTCAACTTTGAATATATCTGGGAGGCGGCTAAACACAACCACTTTGAATGTAACCAGTCCAACCCCGTCGAAACGAAGACTTACACAAATATGTTCTTCCCAGTGGAGGTGTTTGAGAACACACTGACCGACCAAGGGCCTGGAGCTCAGGTGGAAAGTGGGCAGGAGGTTTCCCCACTAGTGCCTGGAGAACTTCCCGTCTTTAACGCCCGTAAACCTTCGATCGGAAGTGATTATTACATCCAGTTAGAAGAAAAAGTTGGAGGCCTTAGGAGCATCAGCTTCGACCCCCAGGTTGCTGAATTGACAACAGAAGTGGATAGCTCCGAAGTTCTGAACGACCAAAATTGTCACGTCGTGGTCCTAGAACATTTTTCGGCTGAATCGAGTACAGACGGGGATATTTTCTGTAATAGTACAGATCCCAAGGAAGAGAACTTACACAGATTTGGTCTGGTTAGCCCTTCTCAAAATGGTGGCATCACCAAAAACAAACAATTGGCAAATGGGTTTAATACACTTGATTTAGCTGATATAAATAATATCCATCTGGAGCTGGAAGCGGTTTCACACCCGGATCTTGAGGAATCTCCTTATGGCTTGTCCAAGAAGGGAGGCTACATGCCCACTTCTCACAATGAAGTTGATTCCTTGCGAGAAGATACCTCAAAGGAATCCGAACTTCGCCAACTGACTTTAGAGGAGCTATCTGATAACTTCCTTTTTCTTCAGGAGAAGAATTTATTGAAGGGGACAGCGAGGAAAGAAAGTGTTGGCGATCTCAGTAGCGCTCACGACCGAAGAGGTAAACCAGACCCACCAAATACGAACTCTTTGGGAGTTGAATGTAACACGAGTGGAAAAGTTCATGACCTACAAGAGGACCTCCTTGGGCTAATAGGGACACTTTCCAATTCCCCTGGGATTGAGAAGCAGCTCCTATTGTCCTTTTCCAGCCCGGAGAAAACTTCTCCTAACAGAGAAGTTGGAAATAACTCTACCCACAATGTTATCACTTCTTTCCAAGCCTCCGAGCTCGGTTCAACGGATATCCATTCCACACATGTCAACAACAAGACCCTTGGAATCGGCTCCTCTCCTGGCATGTCACTCAATGCCCGAGAAGAAAGAGAAGAACACAAACAGGAACTTCAACACAGCAGTAACTCCTGGGAGTTGGTCCACGATTTAAACCCCGAGAAATCGGAACAAGGTAACACCTACCTGCTGAAGGAAAGTGATAGAACTTCTCCGAGTGAAAGGTATGACCCGGAGGGTCACCTTCCCACAGATCGCATCAGCCATGACAGTCTACTAGAAGACAGCTCAACAGGTTCAACCCCAAGTCTGGGACAACTGATAGACACGCCAGACTCATTTGAGACATTAGACATCAACGAAGTTTTAGAATCCTTTGGACCAGAGAGTCCCCGGAAATGTTTGCCGCCCGATAAACCTGCCGATAGTGGCTACGAAACTGAAAACCTAGAATCTCCAGAATGGACTTCCCATCTGGTTGGCGGCAATTCTAGTGAATCGGGTGAAGATCTCGTCCAGGAGAAGCCCGCAATCACCGTAATAGCGGAGGTCAATCCTTATGCCGAACAGACAAACGTGGATAACTTCGAAGCCACTCCTCAAGCACCTTTGGAGGGCGTCCATAATTCATATAGAGATTCGGCCTACTTTTCCGATAACGATTCGGAGATCGATAAGAAATCTGAGGTCGCCAACCTACCGAAACAGCCAACAGTATTAACTAAGGACCAGGCCGATTCCTTTGAAAATGCTGGGAATACAAAAGACCCTTCGAGGGGCAGTGAAATAGCGAATTATCAGTTTGTCAATGACTTGGCCTCGCAGTTGGAGGTGGAGGGAGGAGAAGAAGACCTCACGTCTGACGAAACACAGCAGAAGTGGCTTCACAAAGCCAAAGATACCACACCGCCCCTTGTCCCTGAGCTAGAACCTACAGATGAAGATGAAATCTACGAGGACCTCCCCAAAAGCGTGTCTTGCACAGGCACCAGTACGGCGGATTTTTTCCCCGAGGGCGATCTGAAGACCACGCCCGTCTTGTATGGCGCTCCCGAACTCTTGGAGCAATCCATATTGGGCCAGCTTGAAGGCCATAAGTTAAAGGAACCAGACATCGAAGGGAAGTACCTCGGGAAGCTCGACGTTTCTGGGATGTTGGACCTCTCCTTAGACGAAGAGGACGCCGACGAGGAAGACGGGAACAGCGACGATTCTGAGGACGACCTCAAGAGCTTCCACCTCCAAGGGCTCAGCTCAGATAGCGACGAGGACATTGTGGTGCACCCAGTGCCGGAAATCATCTGCGATGGAAGCGATGGGAAGCATCTGAGAAGCTTGCTGAAGCAGCCAAAGCAACCCCAGGAAAACCACTCGAGCGACGCCCTTCAGAAGAATGGGAAGAAAGCAGTAACGTTCTTTGACGATGTCACCTTCTATCTCTTTGATCAGGTATCTTCTCTTTTTTAAAAAAAAATCTTTGATGGTTGGGTTGAGATCTTCATACGTGGGACTGATTGGGGTTGGTTGCTGGAGTGACACCGGGATATAATTTTATCACGTTTTATCTATATCTTAGATTATCGTATTTCATTCAGTTTTATTTTAGATGGTATTTTATTCCAACTTCTTCTTAAATTGTATTTTATCACATTCCATTTTAAATTGTTTTCATCAAATTTTAATGAGCCGGGGTGGCACAGTGGTTAGGAGTGTAGCACTGCAGGCTCCTTCAGCTAACTGATAGCTGTAGTTCAGCAGTTCAAATCTCACCACCGGCTCCAGGTTGACTCAGCCTTCCATCCTTCTGAGGTGGGTCAAATGAGGACCCAGATGGTTGGGGGCAAGAGGCTGATTCTGTAAACCGCTTATAGAGGGCTGTAAAAGCACTATGAAGCGGTATATAAGTCTTATTGCTATTGCTATTAATAATAATTTGTTTCTGGAACTTTGCACTTTGATATGGCCCCAGGGCCAATCAATAGAGACTGTCGGGCTGTCTGGTAGACTCCTCCCAAAAATTCACAGGTACAAATTTCAGACACACACACGTTTGAAAATTCAAAACAGTGTTCCTTATAAGGAAAATTCACTTAAACCAAGCCCTCTTTTGGTATAGCAAAGAGCACCCGTCTCCAAACAAACTGGTAATTTGTACAAGTCCCTTATCAGTTCTGTGATACTTAGCTTGCAGCTGTGAGGCAATTCACAGTCCTTCTTCTTTCACAAAGTGAAACACACTTTGCTCTGGTTTAGTTTCAAAGCGGGGAAAAATCAGCACACAAAAGGTCAAAGTCAGTAAAGCAGTCACGAAACACCACGATCAGATAATCCTCCACAATGGCCAAACCCACAGGATTTATTTATTTATTATTTATTTTATTATTTAGATTTGTATGCCGCTCCTCTCCGCAGACTCGGGGCGGCTATTTATAGCAGCCTCATTAATTACCCCAGCCCCACCCAACCCCAGGTGGCCTCATTTTCTTTGATAATAATCTCTATGAATCGCTCTCCGCATGCGTGGCTGTATCATTAACTCTTGTTCTGAATCCAAGGAGGAGAGAGATAATTGATCTCCTTCTGAGCTGTCTGCCACTCTCTCCTCCTCCCTGTCACTCATGTCTTCTTGGTCAGAGGAGCCTTCATCAGCAGATTCCACCGGGGGCAAAACAGGCCTGCAGCATGTGGATGTCTCCCCCACATCCACAGTCCTTGGGGCAGGAGCTGGGCCAGAGCTAACCACAACAGAGACTCACGTCATGTTTCATGACAAATGGCAGTCCAATCTCTTCTTGAAAGCTTCCAGTGATGAAGCTCCCACAGCTTCCGAAGGCACTTGAAAAAACCATGTCTTGCTGTGTGATAGAATTATACAGGTAGACCTCAATGTACGACTACAATTAAGCCCAACTTTTCTGTTGCTAAGCGAGGCAGTTGTTAAGTGAGATTTGCACCATTTTTTTATTATTATTATTATTATTATTATTATTATTATTATTATTATTATCATTATCATTATTATTATGTCAGTACAACACAGCAAACGAGATCACTATGCTGGATTTCGTATTTCATCACCAGTTGGGCGCTTCCCAAGCACCTAGGACTGCGTGATGTAGCAGCGAATTATGTTTGCCGATCCCAGTCAAGCGGCCTTTTGCAATTGACAGGTGGAGATTTTGTCAATTCCGATGGTTTTCAAATGTCCGCTGAGATCCTTTGGCCCTGCGCCCAGCGTGCCAAGGACCACTGGGACCACTTTCACGGGCTTATGCCAGAGTCGTTGCAGCTCGATTTTTAGATCTTCGTATTTCACTAATTTCTCTAGCTGCTTCTCATTATTATTATTATTATTATTATTATTATTATTATTATTATTATTATTATTATTATTTAGATTTGTATGCCTCCCCTCTCCGAAGACTCGGAGCGGCTTACAACAACAAAGCAATACAAATCCAATAAATAGTTTTAAAAGACAATTTAAAAACCCTTAATATAAAAATCATACATCTCATACAAACCAGAATATCTCCGGGACCGCCTTCTGCCGCACGAATCCCAGCGACCGATTAGGTCCCACAGAGTTGGCCTTCTCCGGGTCCCGTCGACCAAACGATGTCGTTTGGCGGGTCCCAGGGGAAGAGCCTTCTCTGTGGCGGCCCCGACCCTCTGGAACCAGCTCCCCCCTGAGATTAGAACTGCCCCACCCTCCTTGCCTTTCGCAAACTCCTTAAGACCCACCTCTGCCGTCAGGCATGGGGGAACTGAAATATCTTCCCCAGGCCTATACTGTTTATGTATGGTATGTTGTGTGAATGTTTTTTAAATTATGGGTTTTTAGCTTTCTAATTATTGAATTTGTATTTTACACTGTTTTTCTGTTGCTGTTGTGAGCCGCCCCGAGTCTGCGGAGAGGGGCGGCATACAAATTAAATGAATGAATGAATGAATGAATGAATGAATGAATGAATCAAGCGGGGAGGGCTTTACATGCTTTCTTGCCACCGCTAACCGAATCACCGCACTTGTTAAATTAGTAACACGTTTTTTCAGTGAACCCAGCTTCCCCGTTGACTTTAGGTTAGGTTAGGTTTATTGGATTTATATGCCGCCCCTCTCCGCAAACTCGGGGCGGCTCACAACAATAATAAAAAACAGTACAGTACATAATACCAAATCCAATGCCCACCCATCCAGTTCCAATTGAAATTAATAATCTCATAAAAAACAGTATATATACTTTGCTTGTCAGGAGGTCACAAAAGGGGAAACACGTGACCCCAAAACACTGCAACTGTCATGAGTACATGCCAGTTGCCAACTGATTTTGATCACGTGACCAGGGGGGATGCTGCAACGGTTGTGTGGGAAAATGGTCACAAGTCCCTTTCACCCCCAAATGGTCACTAAACGGACTGTTGTAAGTTGAGGATTTCCCGTTAAGAAGCTATCTGCCTTTCTTGTGATCCTCATTTTAGGAAACACCAACCAAAGAACTCGGAAAGCGTATTGCCGAATCAAACTCTAATCACACTCCCGCCGCGGCTGCCAGTTTTGGTTACTTGAATAAATTCACCAGTTCCGAAAGTTCTACGGATGAAGAAGGTAAACATTCAGTTTGTACTGGACATAAATAGAAAAAATAGCTTCCCTGGCTGACGAGAAAACCTTCAGTTTCGGAATTGCTAGCTAATACCATTCCTCTTAACCAGTGTTTCCCAACCTTGGCAACTTGATATTTGGACTTCAACTCCCAGAATTCCCCAGCCAGCGAATGCTGGCTTGGCAATTCTGGGAGTTGAAGTCCAAATATCTTCAAGTTGCCGAGATTGAGAAACACTGCTCTTAACAACCGTAAAAGGTTTATTTTTCCAATTAAATTTCTCCAAACACCAATTTTCTAGGCAAGTCGATCTTGCTTTGATCAAGTCCACACTTGCCTCCTTTTTTAAAAAAAAATAACCATTTTGTTTCCTTATCTGACAATTCCAAAAAACTAATAAATCAAAATACCGTATTTTTCGGTGCATAAGACGTACCTTTTCCCCACTAAAAGAGGGTGGAAATGTCAGTGCATCTTATACACCGAATACAGCCATTTTTGGCCTCCCGAAGCTGAGTCCCCGTGTCCCATTTTTGTGACAAATGGCCCTGTTTTCCACAAAAATGGGGTTGGCAGAGGGTTTGGGAGATCTGTAGAGTGTTCCTCGGGGAGCAGGGGGGACAAAAGCTTTTTAAAAAATTATTTACCTCTTAAAAATCTTGATGTCCAATACACAATGAGGGTTTTAGTGGGTATATATCTATATACACATAGTAAAATACATGATGAAGGTTATAGAGGAGATACTCATAGTAAAATATATCTAAGAAATAATAGAAAAGAAGATAAAGTAATAGAACATATCAATGAAAGAATAGAAGAAGAGATATAGGAATAGAAGAAAGGTATAGGAGATGTAGGAGAGCAATAGGACAGGGGACGGAAGGCACCCTAGTGCACTTGTACTCGCCCCTTACTGACCTCTCAGGAATCTGGATAGGTCAACCGTAGATAATCTAAGGGTAAAGTGTTGGGGGTTTGGGGATGACACTACGGAGTCCGGTAATGAGTTCCACACTTCGACAACTCGGTTACTGAAGTCATATTTTTTACAGTCAAGTTTGGAGCGGTTAATATTAAGTTTAAATCTGTTGTGTGCTCTTGTGTTGTTGTGGTTGAAGCTGAAGTAGTCGCTGACAGGCAGGACATTGCAGCATATGATCTTGTGGGCAATACTTAGATCTTGTGTAAGGTGTCTTAGTTCTAAATTTTCTAGACCCAGGATTGAAAGTCTAATCTCGTAGGGTGGTAATAATAATCACATAACCAAATAATCTGGTCCGATGCCGTGTAGGGTTTTATAAGGTCATCACCAACACTTAATGTACCATCATCAGCCCTAGAACTGTTGATTTGAAGCATCTGGGATAAACATAGATCCATTGTAAGATAAAATACAGGAAATAGTATAAGGGCAGACTAGATGGACCATGAGGTCTTTTTCTGCCGTCAGTCTTCTATGTTTCTATGTTTCTATCATTGACCGAGAAGAACCTTTGGTTTTGATTACTTTTTAATGGATATCAGGTGTCCTCCTCCTTTATCTGAAACGTCCGTCTGATCTGCTTGTTTCCAGGAGGCTTTGAGTGGGACGATGACTTCCCTTCTCCCGGGCCCTCCGTGGTCTTGAAGGCCGCAAACACTCTCATCAGCTCCAAGTCTTCTTCTCTCCAGACCTCCAAGTACCTCTCTCCTCCACCGCCGCCCCGAAGCCCCGAGCAGGACTGGTTCCGCCCTTCCCCTTACTCCAGGTTCTCCATCTCACCGGCAAACATCGCAAGCTTTTCCCTCACTCACCTGACGGACTCCGATATCGAACAGGGAGGTGAGTGCTTTCTTCCGGCCCAGGGCTTGGCCAGAAGTCCCCAAAAGTGCTTTTTCTGGAAGGCAGCTGGATTTTGTTTTTCCTTGAAAACCTTTCCCTTCTCACCCAAGAAGCTTCCTCCATTCTGAAGAGGTTCTTATTTATTTAATGTTCTGTCAGGCTCCCTGGTAGACTCCTCCCAAAAATTCACAGGTACAAATTTCACACACACACACGTTTGAAAATTCAAAACAATGTTCTTTATAATGAAAATTCACTTAAACCAAGCCCTCTTTTGCTATAGCAAAGAGCACTCGTCTCCAAACAAACTGGTAATTGGTACAAGTCCCTTATCAGTTCTGTGATACTTAGCTTGCAGCTGTGAGGCAATTCACAGTCCTTCTTCTTTCACAAAGTGAAACACACTTGGCTCCGGTTTAGTTTCAAAGCGGGGAAAAATCAGCACACAAAAAGTCAATGTCAGTAAAGCAGTCACAAAACACAACAATCAGATAATCCTCCACAATGGCCAAACCCACAGGCTGCTATTTATAGCAGCCTCACTAATGACCACAGCCCCACCCAACCACAGGTGGCCTCATTTTCTTTGATAATAATCTCTCAGTTGTTGTTGCCTATGCCTCGCTCTCCGCATGCGTGGCTGTATCATTAACTCTTGTTCTGAATCCAAGGAGGAGAGAGATAATTGATCTCCTTCTGAGCTGTCTGCCACACATTCTATATAGCGGGATCATAGAGTGCTGGTGAGACCACATTTGGAATACAGTGTACTGTACTGTGTTCAGTTCTGGAGACCTCACCTACAAAAAGATATTGACAAAATTGAAGGGGTCCAAAGACGGGCTACAAGAATGGTGGAAGGTCTTAAGCATAAAACGTATCAGGAAAGACTTCATGAACTCTATCTGTATAGTCTGGAGGACAGAAGGAAAAGGGGGGACAGGATCGAAACATTTAAATACATTAAAGGGTTAAATAAGGTCTAGGAGGGAAGTGTTTTTAATAGGAAAGTGAACACAAGAACAAGGGGACACAATCTGAAGTTAGTTGGGGGAAAGATCAAAAGCAACATGAGAAAATATTATTTGACTGAAAGAGTAGTAGATGCTTGGAACAAACTTCCAGCAGACGTGGTTGGTAAATCCACAGTGACTGAATTTAAACATGCCTGGGATAAACATAGATCCATCCTAAGATAAAATACAGAAAATAGTATAAGGGCAGACTAGATGGACCATGAGGTCATGTAGAACAATAATAATAATAGCAGCTCATGGAGCCACACTGGAGGCACATGAGGCATTGCCCCATCTCAGCTCCAGCGCGCATGTGTGTGCCAGCCAGCTGATTTTGGGCCTTGGGGAAGGCCGTTTTGCCCTCCACAGGCATCAGGAAAACTTCCCTGAAGCCCCAGAGGGCAAAAAACTGCCAACTGGAACCAGCCCAGCTTAGCGTAGCAAAAGCGTTTAGAACTGGGATCCAGCGTGATCTCGAGAGCCAGGACTTTTCTACGCATCAGTAAAGCAGGCTAAATAAGCAGGCTCATTTATCACTTTTTTTTAGATCATGAAACCGGGACATATTTTTCCCCCCACCCTGTGTAAATGGCCCTGTTTGGGTCCGTGCTCCGATTCCTTTGAGAAACGCTGTTTGCGCTTGACCCAAATGCTGATTAGATAAGCTGCTGTTGCTTGTAACTCGCAGGGCAGCTATTTTTTTTCTTTGATGTCCCCCGGCGGTGACCTTGAAGTGTGCGACGTAGACAGTTGTGCTTGGGAGACTTTGCAGGTGTGTCCGCTTTTTGTGGGTTTTGCAATGGGAGGTGGAGAATAGCGCCTTGTGCATCAGAAGGCCCCTTGCACAGGAGTGGAGGGAAAACCCGATTCTAACCCTTGGGGAAAACTGTTATAAGATCTTTGCGCAGGTAATTTTAAAGATTCTTCCACTTTCATTTCGATTCAGTCAATGTGCTAGAACATAGAAACATAGACCAGTGTTTCCCAACCTTGGCAACTTGGAAGATATTTGGACTTCAACTCCCAGAATTCCACAGGCAGCGAATGCTGGCTGGGGAATTCTGGGAGTTGAAGTCCAGATATCTTCAAGTTGCCAAGGTTGGGAAACAGTGACATAGAAGACTGACGGCAGAAAAAGACCTCATGGTCCATCTAGTCTGCCCTTATACTATTTCCTGTATTTTATCTTACAATGGATATATGTTTATCGCAGGCATGTTTAAATTCAGTTACTGTGGATTTACCAACCACGTCTGCTGGAAGTTTGTTCCAAGGATCTACTACTCTTTCAGTAAAATAATATTTTCTCATGTTGCTTTTGATCTTTCCCCCAACTAACTTCAGACTGTGCCCCCTTGTTCTTGTGTTCACTTTCCTATTAAAAACACTTCCCTCCTGGACCTTATTTAACCCTTTAATATATTTAAATCGAATATATTTAAATCGAACAGTGATGGCGAACCTATGGCACGAGTGCTACAGGTGGCACACGGAGCCATATCTGCTGGCACACGAGCCATTGCCCTAGCTCAGCTCCAACGTGCATGTGTGTGCCGGCCAGCTGATATTTGCCTTGCACAGAGGCGCTGGGAGGGCGTTTTTGGCTTCCAGAGAGCCTCTGGGAGATAGGGAAGGGCATTTTTTACCCTAACCTGGCTCCAGGGAAGCCTTTGGAGCCTGGGGAGGGCGAAACACGAGCTACTGGGTCCACCAGAAGTTGGGGAACAGGCCATTTCCAGCCACCAGAAGGCCTCTGGGGGCGTGGGGCAAGCTGTTTTCGCCCTCTCCAGGCATTGAGTTATAGGTGTGGGCACTCACGATAGTGCACGCCCATATTCTTTCGGCACCGGAGGGAAAAAAGATTTGCCATCCCTGTGCTAGAAACTCCCGTAAATTAGGCCTAAAAAAATCTGCAGAGTTTAAGCCAGTGTTTTTCAACCTCAACCACTTTAAAGCCCTACATGGCATTGGACCAGAGTACCTCCGGAACCGCCTGCTACCGCACAAATCCCAGCAACCAATAAGGTCCCACAGAGTTGGCCTTCTCCGGGTCCCGTCGACTAAACAGTGTCGTTTGGTGGGCCCCAGGGGAAGAGCCTTCTCTGTGGTGGCCCCGGCCCTCTGGAACCAACTCTCCCCCGGAGATTAAAACTGCCCCCACCCTCCCTGTCTTTCGTAAACTACTCAAGACTCACTTATATTTATTGATTGATTGATTGATTGGATTTGTATGCCGCCCCTCTCCGGAGACAAGTTATGCATGGTATGTTTGTGTGTATGTTTGGTTTTATAATAAGGGTTTTTAGTTATTTTATTATTGGATTGTCACATGTTATTTTTATCACTGTTGTTAGCCGCCCCGAGTTTATGGAGAGGGGCAGCATACAAATCCAATAAATTATTATTATTATTATTATTATTATTAATTATTATTATTAAGATGCGTGGACTTTAACTCCCAGAATTCCCCAGCCGGCTGGGGAATTCTGGGAGTTGAAGTCCATGCATCTTAAAGTGGCAAAGGTTGTAAAAACACTACTTTTAGAGAGTCCTTCAAACATTCTCCCAAGTTATCCGTAATTGCAATAACTTTGTTTCCTCAACAGGGAGCAGCGAAGATGGAGAAAAAGAGTAACCAACTGACGTCTGTCTTTGCGATTGTGGGGAATCCCTCCCGCTTTGGACTAAGAGCCATTTCAAAAGGAAAAAAAAAGTTTCATCGAAGATGAAGACCTGCCGAAGCCCTACAATAATCCAATAGGTGCAGAAAAAGACCAGGCAGCCCGGGAGCAGAATTTGGAATGGATGTATATTTCACAGTGTACTTATTTCGGAAAAGCAGCGCACTTGCAATTTCCTCTTTAACTATATCAAAACACAGACCTCCCTATGCTAGCTTTCTCCCACTACTTGAAATAATCCTCCAGATGATTTGTACCACAGTGACATTCTGGTTTATATATAGGATTGTAATATACTTTTTTTTGTTTTTGAGGGGGTTTAGTAGCCATGTATTATCTGTACGGACATGTAAAATTGTATATAGTTGAGCTGCGGATATACTACATTCCTCGATCGAGCTGAGAGCTGTCGTGTAGCAAGCCATGTTGTGCGGGCTTCGCTCGTCGCTTAGCAGTAGGTGTGCTAGTTGTGTCTTTGCCGCATCCTTTTGCACTGTACAAAGCATTCTGGACCAATGGGAATTGTAGTATTGGCTTATTTAAATGGGTTTCGTTTGACTCCCGTGTGTCTTTTTCCACGAGTCGACTCGGAGAATACAGAACTCGAGTCGTCCTGTTATTATTATTATTGTTTTCTTTTTAAGGATTCCTGCCACTTTTACACGCTGCTCGTGTGTCCGAAAGGGCCACCCACTTGGAGACAGAAAGGAAGATAATTCTCACTTGCAATTAACGGTTGACTTTATTTTTATTTACGGTGGGCTAAAAATGGTGATGGTGAACCTGGTTTTGGGGTTTTCCTTGGGGTTTTTGGTAGGGTTTTTGTTGGATGTGGGTTTGTGTGTGTGTCATGCGGAATGCCCTTGTGCATCCCTGTCTATCTTGGTTACTGGACAACTTGTAGTTTGACATTGTCCACGGCAACTTTTAAAGATCCGTCCACAGTTCTGGTTCGCAATCTGGTAGAAGATTGTTTCACTTCTGCCGTCAGCGATCTTCCTTTTTGAAGTCAAATACCTGTAAACAAAAAGAGAAGTGATAACAAGTTTGAGCTCTCAGGATCTTCCTGGGATGAGCATGGATGTCAACAATTGGTCAGCAGGTCTGTGACTTTTCCATGACTGATGTAGAGTTTCTCTCACGCGAGTTGTAAAACTTCATTGTCCCAAGGTCTTTCGGGATGCAAGCTACAACGTTTGGGCTAATAGGCAGCATTTAGTTCAACCCGGAAGTTCTAGCCTTGCTCGGAGGGCCTTTTCCACGGTCAACTTTGTGTAGGCCTGTCCTGAATAGTCCCAAAATAGGAGAAGCCCCTTCTTGTGGCAAGCGCAGCATTAGTTACACCTTGCGTGGATATGCGGCTTTTGGTTCTCAGTAAAAACAGTTCTCTCTTTAAAACGTATTCTCGTGCTAAGAGGAAGCATTTCTGCTGGTTTGCATTGTTTGCACGCATAGTTTGGTTAGGGGAACAACATACTTGCAACCTGTTAGTAAAACTGTTCGGTGGTCCTACAAAACGAGCTGCTGAAAGGAGAGTTTGAGAACTTCTCAAACTGGAATGGAGGAAAAAAAATACCGTAGAACCGTGAATGTTTTTTAAGCCTTCCACCTGTCTTGGTTATTGGAAGCCACCGGAAGGAGAGAAACCATCATGCGTGGAACATGCCAGAGAGTGTCGTAGAGCATTGACACGCAAGCATCTTAAGAACTCCCCCAAAACAGTAACGCTTTGAGAAGGGTTTTGGCTTCCTGGGTTCAGCTTCGGCACCTGCCGACATACCTTAGAACAGGAGTCTCCAACCTTGGCAACTTGACGCTTTGTGGACTTCAACTCCCAGAATTCCTCAGCCAGAGTTGAAGTCCACAAGGCGTCAAGTGGCCAAGGTTGGAGACCCCTGTGTTAATGACCTGGTAGACACATCCGACTTTTCCAGGCACTGAATTCCTTCATAACTGACAGCCTCGGATCTGGCCTTCTCCGTCCTTCGAGACACTTGCCATCTAAAGTGAGACCTCTTCCATAAGATTATGATATGTAGAGAACTCAAAACGGAGCCTTCTCAACTCTGGTTGAGTCGCAGAGCTGCTTAGGCCAGTGTTTCCCAACCTTGGCAACTTGAAGAGATCTGGACTTCAACTCCCAGAATTCCCCAGCCAGCATTCGCTGGCTGGGGAATTCTGGGAGTTGAAGTCCAGATCTCTTCAAGTTGCCAAGGTTGGGAAACAATGGCCTAGATCCATGGCCTTGTGTGGTAGGAATTTGGACATTATTGGTGGCAAACTGGCCAGGTTGAGGGAAATCCTATGTCTAACCTTGTAATTGGAAAACAGCTATTTTTGGATAAGCTTGGGGCTTATCTCATTAGAAAGGTAGAATTCCAGGTACACCATACCTCAGGCTGTGCCAGAAATCCTTGCCTTGCGCCTGAAATATACACGCACCCCTTTAGGTATTCGAGCTTTTAAAATTAAAATATGAACCATCAAAAGTCCCACGTTAGCTGAGGTGGTATCCTCGGCCTAGGTTGTCCCAAGTTTCTTAATAGATCCCTGAAAGATTGACTTACATATCATCATGGCCAGATTATATCTGAGGATCCTGAATTATAATAATTATTGTTGTTATCTTGCACTATAATTTCCCTGAGGATCTGGCTGTGTTTGGAGAATTGGAGAAGGTTCAAATTTGGGTGCGTTTGGTTAGAAGAAGCAGTTCCGTTTAGCATGATGTCCATTTTCTGCAGTGACCAGACGTGACTGCCTTTGGTCAACCAGGGCCGTCCTCCGGTTATAGACTAAAGAATTGTTACTTCTCCATCCCCTTCTGGTCACCCCAGCTCAACAGGCTGTGACCTATCCCTTTAAAGCAGTGTTTCCCAACCTTCGCAACTTGAAGATACCTGGACTTCAACTCCCAGAATTCCCCAGCCAGCATTCGCTGCCTGGGGAATTCTGGGAGTTGAAGTCCAAATATCTTCAAGTTGCCAAGGTTGGGAAACACTGCTTTAAACAACTGAACCACTTAGCAGAGACCACGTATCTACATATACGTGTGAGTTTGTGTTGTCCCAGTGTGGAGATGCTTGAGTAAGGAAGCTTTCTATTGGGACAACCAGCCCACGGTGGAGTGTTTGAAGGCCGCTGAGCCTTGCCAGATGTTTTCAGCTATCCCAACTGGCCGCTGGTCCTAGTTTGAGTTTCTGCAGGATAACCGAAGGGTTATTGTGAGCACAGGTGCTGGTAGATGGCCATTTGCACTAAAATGTCCATGGGATCTGGAGCCCAGGAGCATTGCAAACAAATAATAGTATAGGAGTCACTTGAAGATACGTCAAGTTTGGTGTCTTGACATACTTCTCTTACATAGGCGAATGCTTTGTTTACGGTAGAGCTGCTGCTAGAACGATCCCTACGAAAGCAATTTCAGGAAGACTCATAAGCTCCCAAGATAAACCAGTCTGTCAACCTGTTTGGTGGGGATTTTTTTTCGGGGGACGGCAACAGACCAGTAGTAGAAGTAACAGAAGTTCCTGTTCTACAGAAAGCCACCATCCCCGTCCAATATTTGTAGTTAGGCTTTCGACGGCTAAATCCTTTCCTAGTTCCATCCTTTATAAATAAATGCTGCTTTTTGGGGGGAGGGATGTGTTTTCTTTTTTTTAAAAAAAATGACACTAATGAAAGCTGTCTGTATGTACATTTTAAACACTATTTTAGATTAATTAGTATGTAGATTTTGTTTTTTCTTTTTTGAGAGAGAGAGAATGAGAGAGAGAAAAAATGGGGATTTTGGTAGAGAAAATACCATTGTCTAAAGTTTTAGAGAGTTTACAATTGTCTAAAAATTGCAAAGGGGCTATTTAGATTGGAGGTAGAAATACTTTGGGAGAAAATAGCCTTAATTAAAAAAAAAACCCAGGAAACAAATAGCCTCAGCTTTAATTTGTATAAAACACTCACTTCTGAAGAGAAGAAAGAAAATTAAAATGTTTTTCAGGAAATATGTTAGAGGAGAAACATTTGATGAACAGCAGGTAACACAATGTTCTGTTCCACAGCTTGGTTTTTATCTTATTTTTATTATTGTTCAGTTATTGTTCAGTTAAAACTTGAATGAATTTAAGGCGTACGGTTCTGCTTAGCCATTGGTTGGATCTTGCACAGTGGTGGGTAATGGTAAAACCGTATCAAATCTGTGTGTATATATACGACGTTTTATTCTATTTGTACATCAGGAAATTTATGTAACAAAAATCTTTTTTCCCCCTCCCGATTGGGGGGTTTAATACAGCGGTGAGGTTCGTGGCAATATGCTAGCTAATTAAATTCCAGGTCGAATTTATCTTTAAAACTGTGTGTAAATTTTAAAACTGTTAAGATTTCTACTGTATATTGATCATGGATAGTGTGATCTAAAGGCTGCTTGTAATTTAAAGAATCTTATTTAATATTCAAAATAAAAATAAAGCTATATATTTATAAGCCTGGAATCTGACGTCCCTTCTGTTTTGATGCATTCCATAGCACGTGACGTTGGTTGGTTGGTTGATTGATTATGTATGATAGAAACATAGAAGATTGACGACAGAAAAAGACCTCATGGTCCACCTAGTCTGCCCTTATACTATTTCCTGTATTTTATCTTAGTATGGATCTATATATACTGTATACCCCAAGGCATGTTTAAATTCAGTTACTGTGGATTTATCTACCACGTCTGCTGGAAGTTTGTTCCAAGGATCTACTACTCTTTCAGTAAAATAATATTTTCTCACGTTGCTTCTGATCTTTCCCCCAACTAGCCTCAGATTGTGCCCCCTTGTTCTTGGGTTCACTTTCCTATTATAAACACTTCCCTCCTGAACCTTATTGAACCCTTTAACATATTTAAATGTTTCGATCATGCCCCCCCCTTTCCCTTCTGTCCTCCAGACTTTACAGATTGAGTTCATGAAGTCTTTCCTGATACGTTTTATGCCTAAGACCTTCCACCCTTTTTGTAGCCCGTCTTTGGACCCGTTCAATTTGATCCACCTCTTTTTGTAGGTGAGGTCTCCAGAACTGGACAAAGTATTCCAAATGGGGTCTCACCAGCATTCTATATACCGGGACCACAATGTCCTTCTTCCTGCTTGTTATACCTCTAGCTATGCAGCCAAGCCTTCTACTCGCTGTCCCTACCACCTGACCGCACTTGTCAGGTCTTTCCTAGCGAACACAAAGGTGCCATTTAAAGATGGCAAAATATCGTATTGTCTTCTCCACTTTGGCTCGTTGGCGTGAGAAGGTCCATGATTACTTTGTCCTACCAATAGTGTTTGACACAGTTAAAAAATCATAACGATTCTTGGTTGGATACATGAATTCTTAAGTTGATATGAAATCTCATTTTGGCCGGAGTGTTTGTGTGCATGTGGTTTTGTGTGTGTGAGTGTGAATCAGAAAGAAGCAACCAGGTGAACCAGTTTGTAACTTGGCTTGCATCCAAAGAGAACATTAAACCACAATTCCTCCTTTCTCCCGTCCTTTCAATCTCTTTAATTATTTCCCTTGGGTGCTTCCATAGTCCTTCCTGTTTGAGCCAAATAACTTTTCCCCCCCACCACAAAAATCTATGGATCATCTTTTGAGGATCAAATGTCACGCTCCTGGTTTTCGGCTGCGTCCTGGATTGACCCTTGACCCCAACCACAGCTGTCTCACCTGAAAAGTCCAAGAGTTGTGAATGCAATCCTAGGACATCCATCAGCTTAAGGAAGGCTGAGGAACCTCAGGGGCAATTTGATGGCCACCTTCCATTCCATGCTCAACCAGAGAGAGAGAGACCAAATGTTGCAGTTGACCGAAGGGCTTGAGACCTCCAAAGTGGCCCTCAGCACCCCAACTTTCTACCTTGCACCGTTCCAGACGAACCACCCCCAAGTTAAAAACTGTTCTGTCGGGCTCTCTGATAGAATCCTCCCAAAAATTCACAGGTACAAATTTCAGACACACACAGGTTTGAAAGTTCAAAACAATGTTCTTTATAATGAAAATTCACTTAAACCAAGCCCTCTTTTGGTATAGCACAGAGCACTCGTCTCCAAACAAACTGGTAATTGATACAAGTCCCTTATCAGTCCTGTGATACTTAGCTTGCAGCTGTGAGGCAATTCACAGTCCTTTCACAAAGTGAAACACACTTTGCTCTGGTTTAGTTTCAAAGCAGGGAAAAATCAGCACACAAAAGGTCAAAGTCAGTAAAGCAGTCACGAAACACAAGGATCAGATAATCCTCCACAATGGCCAAACCCACAGGCTGCTCTTTATAGCAGCCTCACTAATGACCACAGCCCCACCCAACCACAGGTGGCCTCATTTTCTTTGATAATAATCTCTCAGTTGTTGTTGCCTATGCATCGCTCTCCGCATGCGTGGCTGTATCATTAACTCTTGTTCTGAATCCAAGGAGGAGCTAGATAATTGATCTCCTTCTGAGCTGTCTGCCACCCTCTCCTCCCTATCACTCATGTCTTCTTGGTTAGAGGAGCCTTCATCAGCAGATTCCACCGGGGGGGCAAAACAGGCCTGCAGCATGTGGATGTCTCCCCCACATCCACAGTCCTTGGGGCAGGAGCTGGGCCAGAGCTAACCACAACAGAAACATAGAAGATTGACGGCAGAAAAAGACCTCATGGTCCATCTAGTCTGCCTTTATACTATTTCCTGTATTTTATCATAGGGTGGATATATATTTATCCCAGACATATTTAAAATTCAGTTACTGTGGATTTCGCAACCACGTCTGCTGGGAGTTTGTTCCAAGGATCTACTACTCTTTCAGTAAAATAATATTTTCTCATGTTGCTTTTGATCTTTCCCCCAACTAACCTCAGATTGTGCCCCCTTGTTCTTGTGTTCACTTTCCTATTAAAAACACTTCCCTCCTGGACCTTATTTAACCCTTTAACATATTTAAATGTTTCGATCATGTCCCCCCTTTTCCTTCTGTCCTCCAGACTATACAGATTGAGTTCATGAAGTCTTTCCTGATACGTTTTATGCTTAAGACCTTCCACCATTTTTGGACCCCTTCAATTTTAACCCTATTTTTTTGTAGGTGAGGTGTCCAGAACTGGACACAGTATTCCAAATGGGGTCTCACCAGCGCTCTATACGGCGGGATCAAGTTCTGGGCCCAGAATCCCAAATTTAGCTTGCCACCCACAGGGGGGTGAAAATATTCCGTCCATAATCTTGCAGTACTTGGCTTATTTGCAATAGACTTGGCCATGCCAAACTCCGCCTCCCTACCTGTTAGTGCCTTAAAGTGACGTGTCCTAGCCCAGGTGAGCAGTCTGCAACAGGTGAGGATAGGCAGAATGGCTTGATTCCTGAGAGGTGGTCATATTCTCCTCCTGAGCCCAGGTCTGCGTCTTTTATGATCCATGCCACGTTGGAACGGTGGAAGGATGCCCTGGTCACCTGTTTCAGGTAGGAATCATTTCTGGCCTTTTCGATTCAGAGCCATCCTGGGCAAATATTTGGGAATAGCGCAAGAAGGGGGTTATCAAATTTATAGGTGGCAATTGCACCACGGTCTACAAAAACTCTACAAAAAGAGTGCCTAGGAAGTTGGGCAGAATAAAAATTGAATAAATAGATAAACACTCTGCAAAGTCAACAGAGGACAACCAATCTCTTGAAACGTCTTTAAAATCCTCTCCCCTAAATTGAAGTCTTTTAAAATCCTCCCCCCTAATTTGAAGACTTAGAGGATTTTTTCTTCTTCACATGGTTATCTTAATAATAACAAAGAGTTGGAAAGGGGCCTTAAAGGTCTTCTAGTCCAACCCCCTTGTTCATGCAGGGAAACCCTATATCATTTCAGACAAAGGGTTGTCCAATCTCGTCTTAAAATCCTCCAGTGTCGGAGCGTTCACAACTTCTGGAGGCAAGGAGTTCCGCTGGTGAATTGTTCTCCCTGTTGGGAAATTTGTCCTGAATTTTAGGTTGCTTCTCTCCTTGATTAATTTCCATCCATTGCTTCTTGTTCAACCCTCAGGTGCTTTGGAGAATCGGTTGACCCCCTCTTCTCTGAGGCAGCCTCTTAGATTTTGGTACACCGCGATCGTATCACCCCTAGTCCTTATCATTAAATCGTTTTCTGGGTCACAGATATGGCGAAAACACACCAAGGAACCAATTATTTTATTTATTTATTTTTATTTATTAGATTTGTATGCCGCCCCTCTCCGTAGACTCGGGGCGGCTCACAACACAATAAAACAGTTCATGACAAATCTAATAATTTACAATTTAAAATATTTTAAAAAACCCATTATTAAGCAGACATACCTACAAACATACCATACATAAATTATATAGGCCCGGGGGAAATATCTCAGTTCCCCCATGCCTGACGACAAAGGTGGGTTTTGAAGAGTTTACGAAAGGCAAGGAGGGTAGGGGCAGTTCTAATCTCTGGGGGGAGCTGGTTCCAGTGAGTCGGGGCCGCCACAGAGAAGGCTCTTCCCCTGGGGCCCGCCAACTGACATTGTTTAATTGACGGGATCCGGAGAAGGCCCACTCTGTGGGACCTAATCGGTCGCTGGGATTCGTGCGGCAGAAGGAGGTCTCGGAGCCTCTCTCTCAAAAAATGGGAATATTGAGATCTTCAATCCTAGATGAGAAAGTCACTCCAATATGAATATACAGACCAGTCATTCAATGACCAGTTTATTTACCTGGGCACAGACCTAGCTTGGCAACCCCGCAGATGTACAAGCTAAGAATGGTGGTTTATTGCAATGGCTCAGCGCCCATGTATTAGGCCCACGTGGAAGTTGTCCTGTATAGTCCCGAAGAGAGGTGAGCTGCAAATGGGGGGGGAAATCGATGTATCTTTCTCCACTGTTCCATCCAAAGGACGGAGAAGTTATATGACGTCCAAATTCCCTTCCCTTCCTCCTCTTACTTTTTTTTTGGATGTGAACGCCTGATTAACCTTTGCTAGAAGGACAAGCGATTAGATTGTTCTGGGTTGTACATTGTACGTTGCTTTACCGTACCAACAACTCTTGGCTGGTGGGGGAAAAGTTGTGCATTGCTCCGTGGCGGGCTGTGGATTTCACACGCAACCTGAACGTGTTTCATCCGAGATTTTAATTTGGAAGTTTCATGGGACGCTTTCTCAGCTCTTGCGGACACCCCCTCTTGGAATCCTGGTCCAATTGTTTTGCAATTTTGGCTGCTTGGCCGATCCCCTGATAAGGTTCGGTATTTAGGTACAGTGGTATCTCTACTTACTTACTTACTTACTTACTTACTTACTTACTTACTTACTTACTTACTTACCTACTTACTTACTTACTTACTTATTTATTTGATTTGTATGCCGCCCCTCTCCGCAGACTCGGGGCGGCTAACAACAATAAAAAGACAACATAAACAAATCTAATATTAAAAAATCTAAAAACCCCAATTTAAGAGATCAGTCATACATACAGTCATACCATACATAAATTTTATAAGCCTAGGGGAAGGGAATATTTCAATTCCCCCATGCCTGACGACAGAGGTGGGTTTTAAGGAGCTTACGAAAGGCAAGGAGGGTGGGGGCAACTCTGATATCTGTGGGGAGTTGGTTCCATAGGGTCGGGGCCGCCACAGAGAAGGCTCTTCCCCTGGGTCCCGCCAAACGACATTGTTTAGTCGACGGGACCCGGAGAAGGCCAACTCTGTGGGACCTAACTGGTCGCTGGGAATGCGGCATTCAGTTTTGGTCACCACAATGCAAAAAGGATGTTGGGACTCTAGAAAAAGTGCAGAGAAGAGAGACAAAGATTATTAGGGGACTGGAGGCTAAAACATATGAAGAACAGTTGCAGGAATAGGGTATTTCTAGTTTGATAAAAAGAAGGACCAGGAGGGACATGATAGCAGTCTTGATGATGAGAAAAAACTAGTAGTACAAAATTATACTATATTATATTATATTATATTATATTAATTATATTATATTATATTAATTATATTATATTATATTAATTATATTATTATATTATTATATTATATTATATTATATTAATTATATTATATTATATTATTATTATATTATTTATTTATTTATTGGATTTGTATGCCGCCCCTCTCCAGAGACTCGGGGCAGCTAACAGCGACAATAAAACAGTGTACAATAGTAATTTGGTATTAGAAATGATTAAAAATCCATTAATATAAAAACCAAACATACATACATACATACCATGCATAGAATTTTAAGGCCTAGGGGGAAAGAGTATCTCAATTCCCCCATGCCTGGCGGCAGAGGTGGGTTTTAAGTTGTTTACGAAAGGCAAGGAGGGTGGGGGCAGTTCTAATCTCTGGGGGGAGTTGGTTCCAGAGGGCCGGGGCCGCCACAGAGAAGGCTCTTCCCCTGGGTCCTGCCAGGCGACATTGCTTAGTTGACGGGACCTGGAGAAGATCAACTCTGTGGGACCTAACTGGTAGCTGGGATTCGTGCAGCAGAAGGCGGTCCCTGAGGTTATATTTATTATATTATATTATATTATATTATATTATATTATATTATATTATATTATATTATATTATATTATATTATATTATATTATATTATATTATATAGTATAATATACATTGCTCAAAAAAATAAAGGGAACACTCAGAAATATTCTCACTGAATACTTTGTTCTGTACAGAGTTGAATGTGCTGACAACAAAATGAAATTGATTGACGATCAGTGTTGCTTCCTAAGTGGACAATTTGATTTCACAGAAGTTTGATTTACTCGGAGTTATAGTCTGTTGTTTAAGTGTTCCCTATATGTTTTTGAGCAGTATAGTATAATAATATAGTATTATATTATTATATTATTATACTATACTATATTACTTCACCAGAAGAGCCCTTCACTCCTCCACTCTAAATAGAATTCCCTATGAGACTAGACTTTCAATCTTGGGCCTAGAAAGTTTAGAACTAAGACGCCTTAAACAAGATCTAAGTATTGCCCACAAGATCATATGCTGCAACGTCCTGCCTGTCGGCAACTACTTCAGCTTCAACCACAACAACACAAGAGCACACAACAGATTTAAACTTCATATTAACCTTCAGTAACCGAGTTGTCGAAGCGTGGAACTCATTACCGGACTCCATAGTGTCATCCCCAAACCCCCAACACTTTACCCTTAGATTATCTATGGTTGACCTATCCAGATTCCTAAGAGGTCAGTAAGGGGCGAGTACAAGTGCACTATTGCTCTCCTATATCTCCTATATCTTTCTTCTATTCCTATATCTCTTCTTCTATTCTTTCATTGATATGTTCTGTTACTATATCTTCTTTTCTATTCTTTCTTAGATATATTTTATTATGAGTATCTCCTCTATAACCTTCATCATGTATTTTACTATGTGTATATAGATATATACCCACTAAAACCCTCATTGTGTATTGGACAAAATAAATAAATAAATATATTATTATTGTACACAGGATTCCCCAACTTCCATGGATCCTGGCATGCCTAGACCAAGACCTGGTTGAGCTGACAGCTGAGGAAGATGAAGATGTAATTAGATAAACCCTCAAGTTGATGTCTTTGTTCAAGAAAGATCCATCCTTCAGTTGACGGTTGGTTGGTCCTTCCACTAGGAGATGAAAGTCTAGTTTCTAGATCTTTGGTTGCACCAATCATGAAGGCCAAAAGCAAAGGAACCAAACGTCGGAACGCGGTCACCGAGGAGACTTTAGGCCAAGAACCCACCCGGAGTAGAGACGACCTTCTGAAATATTCGCGACGCAAGGAGAAGAGGAACAAGGAAAGCCCAAAGGTGACCTCCAAACCTCCTTGGAGCAGCAAGGATCGGCGCCTGCGGAGGCTGGAGAGCAACGAACGGGAGCGGCAACGCATGCACAAACTCAACAACGCCTTCCAAGCGTTGAGAGAAGTCATCCCGCACGTCCGAGCCGAGAACAAGCTCTCCAAAATCGAGACCCTCACCTTGGCCAAGAACTACATTAAATCCCTCACGTCCACCATTGTCAGGATGTCCAACGGACACCACCCGGTGATTGAAGGCACGGGCTCCGAAGGCAAGTCCAAACTCTACGAACACTATCAGCAGCAGTGCGAGGAAGGGGATGAGCCCAAAGAGCAGCTTGAGAAGTACTCCACCCAAATTCATAGCTTCAGAAAAGGCAGCTAAAACTGGCTGCACATCTGCAGTTGTCTTCCAAGGTCCAAGAAGACATCTAAACTATCAAGTGGACACATGTGACTTTTCTCCATAGTTTTTGCAAAATGGAAACCCGGTTTTGAACTTCTGATTTATGGTTGAATCTGGGCATGAACTCTTGAAGTATAGAGTCTTATAAGTCACATAGGGTCTCCAGCTTGTGTAGGGGATTGAGTTAGAAGACGTCCACGGTCCCTTCCAACTCTGATATTCTATTATAATCTATCCAGGTGTCTTTTTTATAGTTTAGTTTCTGAAAAAGTAAGATTTTTTTTAAAAAAAATCTTTAAAAAGGAAAAGAAGCCAATATTACTACAATGAATGTAAATGTTGTAAACTATGAGTTGTCCCATGCCAGGAAAATCCCACCGTATGGACTGCTGGTGAGACCCCATTTGGAATACTGTGTCCAGTTCTGGAGACCTCACCTACAAAAAGATATGGATAAAATTGAATGGGTCCAAAGACAGGCTACAAAAATGGTGGAAGGTCTTAAGCATCAAACGTATCAGGAAAGACTTAAGGAACTCAATCTGTATAGTCCGGAGGACAGAAGGGAAAGGGGGGACATGATCAAAACATTTAAATATGTTAAAGGGTTAAATAAGGTTTAGGAGGGAAGTGTTTTTAATAGGAAAGTGAACACAAGAACAAGGGGGCACAATCTGAGGTTAGTTGGAGGAAAGATCAAAAGCAACATGAGGAAATATTATTTTACTGAAAGAGTAGCAGATGCTTGGGACAAACTTCCAGCAGACGTGGTTGGTAAATCCACCATAACTGAATTTAAACATGCCTGGGATAAACATATATCCATCCTAAGATAAAATACAGGAAATAGTATAAGGGCAGACAAGATGGACCATGAGGTCTTTTTTTTGCCATCAATCTTCTATGGTTCTAAGATCTCCAGATCCAAGTTTAATTCCTATTAGTTGTGGCCCTTATGAGCCAATGTTAGTGTTAGCTCCTCAACATCTGGAGATCAATGAACCTCCACATTTTTGACTTTCAGCTCAAACTAGAGAAACTCACGTTAGTTGTTAGAATGTGTATGACTATTGTATAGGTGTTTTTAATTGATAAATCAGCAGGCAGAATGCTAGATGACAGTACAGTGTAGAAAAAAAGGGGCTTTAACACCATAAGCTTCTTTGGAATAAGGTCAAAATAACATTTCATTTCAACAGAAGTAGGTGCTTCAGGGTAGAACCACAGTAATGTATAGAGAGTCCATATTCCCTTGTCCCCGTTTTTAGCGTTTCAATCTACATAGTCTATGTTCTTGTATTTTAATAATTCAAAAAACCCATAAATAGCGTCTCGTTTAGCTGCCTGTATTTTGCAAGCTGACAGAAAAAATTATGTTTTCAATCAATTGAATTAAATAGTCAAGAGTCTTGGTCTTCAATTCTATTTTCTAGATAAGAACCGGGTGTTCAAGATTTTTTTTGCCTCTTCTCAAGAACCATTTTCCACTTACAAACCCCAATCTCTGAAACTGTAATCGGAAAAGGCGGAGAGAAGCCTCCGTGGGGCCTCTCTAGGAATCTCCTGGGAGGAAACAGGACTGGAAAAGGTGGGGAGAAGCCTCCATGGGGCCTCTGAAGGAATCTCCTGGGAGGAAACAGGGCCAGAAAAGATGGGGAGAAGCCTCTGTGGGGCCTCTCTAGGAATCTCCTGGGAGGAAACAGGGCCGGAAAAGGTGGGGAGAAGCCTCCATGGGGCCTTTGAAGGAATCTCCTGGGAGGAAACAGGGCCTGAAAAGACGGGGAGAAGCCTCCGTGGGGCCTCTCTAGAAATCTCCTTGGATGAAACAGGGCCTGAAAAGGCAGGGAGAAGCCTCCGTGGGGCCTCTGAAGGAATCTCCTGGGAGGAAACAGGGCTGGAAAAGGCAGGGGGAAGCCTCCATGGGGCCTCTCTAGGAATCTCCTGGGAGGAAACAGGGCCTCCACCCTCCCTGTGGTTTCCCCAATCGCACCCATTCTTTGCTTTTACATTGATTCCTATGGGAAAAATTGCTTCTTCTTACAAACTTAAGAACCTGGTCACGGAACGAATTAAGTTCATAAGTAGAGGTACCACCGTACTCTGAAAAAATACGGTAATTCTGTTTGGGAGCGAGATACAAAGTTGGGACAATTTGTCCAGGTATGACAGCCCCATCAGATCAGATTATCATTTCCAAACAAGCAACCCTCCCTTGCTTTGCCTCGGTGACATTCAAAATGTCCCCGTTTGCAGGAGAACAAAGCCATGGAAAAGTTGCACAAAGAATAGTTGGGAAAGGTCACCGCTGTTTACCGCTTTGGCAGAGGTGCCCTTGATCGAAGTCGAATCATCTGCATCACTTGGGACGAACAGGGGAAGCCCCATTCAACACAAACAATGGCGCCTTCGCCCGAGAACAAGAGGGTTGAAAGGCGGCTGCGGAGAACTCGAAACTCTTCCCCGGAGTTTGATCGCGCTTTGCATTGTTTCAAGTTCTCCCACTTAACAGAGACCTGGATTGTTCTCGGTTGGCATTTCGGGCGTGGATGTCAAACTGGATAAGGCCACATGACACTCGGCTGGATGAGGTCCAACAAGGCGGAGGGGAAGTCTGTACTGTGGTTTGGAGCCATCGGAAGTGGCATCCAGTTGGTCTCTAGAAAAATCCCCTTCTTGGTTGCTTTCCGTGGGATCAAGGAACACACTTTATTAAATTATTAGATTTGTTCTTACATTGTTCTTGTTATTGTTGTGAGCCGCCTTGAGTCTACGGAGAGGGGCAGCATACAAATCTAATAAATAATAATAATAATAATAATAACAACACTTAAGATCTTCCTTGGGGTAAAACCTTCTCTCTGTTCCAGAGTTGGAGGTTGCACACAGAATTTAACCCAGTTCTTCTACTGCTTCCAACCCTGATTCTTATATAGGTTCTTCTGGTTGATCAGCGGGCTGGACTTGAAGATCTCCAAGATCCCTTCCATCTTAATTTTAATGATAATAATTCTAATAATTAAATTTAATAATTCTAATAATTCTATTATATTGTTTTCTATTTCTATTCTATTATTATTCTATTCTATTTTCTATATTCTTCTATTTTCTATTCTATTATTATTCTATTTTCTATATTCTTTTATTTTCTATTCTATTATAATTCTATTATTACTCTACTCTACTGTTCTGTTCCGTTCCATCTCTACTCTACTTTATTAT
The DNA here is from genome assembly GCF_031021105.1 of Erythrolamprus reginae. Taxonomy (NCBI): domain Eukaryota; kingdom Metazoa; phylum Chordata; class Lepidosauria; order Squamata; family Dipsadidae; genus Erythrolamprus; species Erythrolamprus reginae. The sequence goes on from NC_091958.1 coordinate 50,811,913, forward strand.
TCTATTCTTTAAAATACACTAACTCTGTAAATCGCTTAGAGAGGGCTTCGAATCACTGTGGAACGTGTTCTGTCGGGCTCTCTGGTAGACTCCTCCCAAAAATTCACAGGTACAAATTTCAGATATACACACACACGTTTGAAAATTCAAAACAATGTTCTTTATAATGAAAAGTCCCTTAAACTAAGCCCTCTTTTGGTATAGCAAAGAGCACTCGTCTCCAAACAAATTGGTAATTTGTACAAGTCCCTTATCAGTTCTGTGATACTTAGCTTGCAGCTGGGAGGCAATTCACAGTCCTTCTTCTTTCACAAAGTGACACACACTTTGCTCTGGTTTAGTTTCAAAGCGGGGAAAAATCAGCACACAAAAGGTCAAAGTCAGTAAAGCAGTCACAAAACACAACGATCAGATAATCCTCCACAATGGCCGCAGCCTCACTAATGACCACAGCCCCACCCAACCACAGGTGGCCTCATTTTCTTTGATAATAATCTCTCAGTTGTTGCTGCCTATGCATTGCTCTCTGCATGCGTGGCTGTATCATTAACTCTTGTTCCGAATCCAAGGAGGAGCTAGATAATTGATCTCCTTCTGAGCTGTCTGCCACACTTTCCTCCTCCCTGTCACTCATGTCATCTTGGCCAGAGGAGCCCTCATCAGCAGATTCCACAGGGGGCAAAACAGGCCTGCAGCATGTGGATGTCTCCCCTACATCCACAGACCTTGGGGCAGGAGCTGGGCCACAGCTAACCACAACAGGAACGGCATATAAGTCTAAGTGCTATTGCTAATCCCCCCCTCCCAAGTTGCCACAGTAAAGCAGGCCAAAGACCCCCCAACTCTGTTGGCTTCACGCCTGACACCAACCCAGGAACAATCGACAAAACCCACTTTGCACCAATGAAGCAGGTGAAGATATTACAGGATCCGTTTTCCACCTCGGTGCCAACCCAAACATCGCTCCGCTTGATCTCTGCAGAAGACACTTATGGGGCAGAGCAGAAAAACCAGTTTGGGAGGTTAAAAAAAAACCCTCACCCCCTTTTTCTTTTTTCAATTCTTTGGTGCATCTCGCTCGCCTCTCTTCCGGCTTGCAACCACCAGCTGAGATTTGACAGAGTAACTCAAGGCTCAAAAACCCTGCTTGTAAAATCAGGTTCGTGGTTTTTGGCTCCCCACCTGTTGCTCATTTGCAAAGCTAGGAATCCTGGAGGGCTGTTGTTGTGTGTGTGTATGTGTGGGGAAGGAATCCTGGCTGACACTTAACTACCCTACCCTAACTAATTTAAACACGACCTAAGCATAGCCCACAAAATCATCTGCTACAACGTCCTTCCTGTCAACGACTACTTCAGCCTCAACCACAACAACACAAAAGCACACTACAGGGACAAACTTACAGTAAACCGCTCTATACTCGATTGCAGGAAATACAACTTTAGTAACCGAGTAGTTGATGCCTGGAACTCACTCTGTATGTATCAGCATAATGTAAAATCGTTATTTTAAACTTTAATATTAGATTTGTTACTGTATATTGTTTTTATCATTGCTGTGAGCCGCCCCGAGTCTGCGGAGAGGGGCGGCATACAAATCTAATAAATAATAATAATAATTAATAATAATAATAATAACAACCCCAAAAACTATCCTTAGACTCTCCACTGTTGACCTCTCCCGATTCCTAAGAGGTCAGCAAGGGGCGTGGCATAAGTGCACCAGCGTGCCTTCCGTCCCCTGTCCTAATGTTTCTTTTTTAATAGTATCGTGTATATAAATATTATCACATCTTTATATACCTCCAATATGCACTTGACAAAACAAATAAATAAAATAAAAATAAAATAAAATTTAACTATCCCCTCCCCACTTCTGTGTAGAAAATATTGCCATATGATTTATATCCAGTTCCTTCTATATGGGGTGGAGGAAATGTTTATCATTTTAATTTGCATCACACTTTTATTATTTTTACAAATAATTCAAGGCAGTCAATATATGTGTGTATGTTTGGTTTTTAATAAGGGCTTTTACTAATTTAAATATGAGATTTGTTATATGCTGTTTTTTATTATTGTTGTTAGCCGCCCCGAGTCTACGGAGAGACTAATAAGTAAGTAAGTAAGTAAGTAAGTAAGTAAGTAAGTAAGTAAGTAAGTAAGTAAGTAAGTAAGTAAGTAAGTAAATAAATAAATATCCGACACTGCTTCCTCCTATTTTCCCAACAACAACCCTAAGAGGTGGATTGGAACAAGAGTTATTGGCCCAAAGTCAACCAGGCGTCTTTCATGGCTAAGGCGCAGTAGCAGGTTCGAATTGGTACGTTCGATGCCATTGTCCGAGTGAGATTTTGTGCGAATGTGCGCGCGACCCCCCAACCCCTCCCGTTTTGGCCTCCCATCCCAAAACAATTAAATTGAAAAGCAATGAAACATTGAAATGAAGAAATGAATTTTTTACAGTTTACATGTGATTTGATTTTATTGTCCCTCCTGGGCCATTTCTACATTTCGTTGGGTTTCGATTCTTGGCGTGGGTGAATTTTTATTTTAAGTGTACACGTACATTCTTGACTCCTCGTTCCTTAGCAGAGAAAATAAAACCCCGATCTGTGTCCTGAGTGATGGGGAAGATCAATGTTTGCTTGAATATTGAAAAAAATGTTAATATTTCATAAACGGGTGTCCAGGTATCAAGAGCCACTCTTGTCCCAATTTTTTCTGCCCCCCCCCCCCAGCAATAAATATAAAAATATCACTTTAAGAAACCAGCCATCGGTGCAAAAGGAAGCGTCCTGCTTTTAAAACAAAACAGCTATTTATCTCTCCCCCCGCAACCCGTTTTTTGAGAATGTGGTGCTTAAAACACATTCATCCCTCCTGTATTTCTTCCCTCCGTTGACTTGGGTGTCAGAGCTACGTATGTTAAAAGGAAAAGAAATGTAAAGATATTGATTTCCAATTAAAAATGGCTCTGCAACTGGGCCACGACATTGCCATCTCGCTCTCAAGAGGCAGCACTAGAGAAGATACACAACTGCTTTGGAAATTCCTTGTTTTGATTAAGGTCAACAGGACCCAGTAAGGAGGCAGGAGTGTCCTTCGCTTAGCTATGTTAGTGCACCTTGGAAGGAAGGAAGAAAGGAAGGAAGGAAGGAAGGAAGGAAAGGGAAAGAGAGTGATAGAAAGAAAGAAAAGGAAGGGAAAGAGAGGGAAAGAGTGATAAAGAAAGAGAAGGAAAAGAGGAAGGAAGGAAGTAAAGAGTGAGAGAAAGAAAGAAAAGGAAGGGAAAGAGAGTAAAAGAGTGATAAAGAAAGAGAAGGAAAAGAGGAAGGAAGGAAGGAAGGAAGAAAAGGGAAAGAGTGAGAGAAAGAAAGAAAAGGAAGGGAAAGAGAGTGAAAGAGTGAGAAAGAAAGAAAGAAAGAAAGAAAGAGAAGGAAAAGAGGAAGGAAAGAAGGGAAAGAAAGTGAGTGAGTGAGAGAAAGAAAAAAGAAAGTGAGTGAGTGAAAGAAAAGAGGGAGGGAAGACAGAGGAAGAAAGAAAGAAAAAGGAGAGGGAAGGAGAGAGTAAAGAAAGGAAGGAAGGAAGGAAAGAAAAGAGTGAGAGTTAGAGAAAGAAAGAAAAGGGAAAGAAAGTGAATGAATGAGTGAGAAAGGAAGAAGAGGAAGGAAAAAGAAGAGAAAGAAAGTGAGTGAGTGAGAGAAAGAAAGAAAAGGGAAAGCGATTGAATGAGAGAAAGAAAGAAGGTGGTAAGGAAGACAGGAAGAAAAAGAGAGAAAGAGAGAGGGAAGAAGGAAAGTAAAGAAAGAAAGGAAGGAGGGAGGGAAGGAAGGAAGGAAGGAAGGAAAATCAATCTATACATTTTTGAGTTGCTGCGCTTGAGAAACGGCTGTAAATCAACAGGCAAAAGGCAGCCATTGACCATTTTCACAGCTTCATTTCAGCCAGGGGTTGCCAGCTGCCAATCTTGGCTTTCAATCCCCCAGCTGTTAATTCTCTGCCAACTCTCATTGGGTAGAGGCATGTAGGACCCCCTGGGGCCTTTGAAGAAAACATATATATATAATTGCTTGCTGTAGAGTTAACTGACTGGCTCAGCTTATTCATGTCAAATCCCTTCAGGGAGGTTGGCCCGCCATAGATCAGGTCCAGCCTGTGGAACATCAAATGAAGGCAAGGATGGGGTCAAAGATACTCCCAGTGGGGACATACCATAGAAAGGGTTAATCGATCCTGATCTCCTACATGTTGGGTCATGTAGTAGCCAGCATAAACCAAAGTTTAGCTGATGGGGACGAATCCAGGGCTTCTGGAGAACATCAGGTTCCACCAGGCCTAGAGGAACACTGCAATAAATTAAAAGATTAAAAGAACAGCACAAGCAGAATTCACACACATACACACACACATATGCACACAAACATCCAGTTCCCCAATGAAGGGACGGGACATGCAGTCCCTTGGTTCAACTGTCTCCAAATAGATCTCCTCCAGCTTGTATCTTCTCCACTGGGCTGTAGGTATGGTGACTCTTAACTCCCAAAAAGTGGGGAATTCTGGGAGAACGCAACCACACACATCTGGGAGACACACACAACATCCCCCCACCTCCCAAGGTGGGAGCACTACTTCGACGAAGGTGGGGTCGACTCCCGCTGTCTTGCTGAAGGGATACAAGACGGAAGGGTCAATGGGCTTCATGCTCGGAGTTGACTCGGTCTCCTTCCACACTCGGGAGCGAGCGTTCAAAAACTAGTGTAGCTTCCGTGATCCCGGAGACGCGGAAATGAGCAGGAAGTGGAAACTTCCAGGACGAGTCAACACTGGACGCTGTTTCGGTCCAAGGCTTGGACGGCATCTACAAAAACGGTGGTTTGTGGCTGGGAGCTTCCGCGAATCTCTAAGCCGCCAGGGTCACCGGGAGAACTGCTGGGCGCATCCGGGGCGGCCATTTTGGTCCTTTCGGTCGAGTTTCCTCGTATGGTGATGTGTTCCCATCCTCCCTGCAAAGTCGGGGAATGGGAGGGAATAGAAACATAGAAACATAGAAGACTGACGGCAGAAAAAGACCTCATGGTCCATCTAGTCTGCCCTTATACTATTTCCTGTATTTTATCTTAGGATGGATAGATGTTTATCCCAGGCAGGTTTAAATTCAGTTACTGTGCATTTACCAACCATGTCTGCTGGAAGTTTGTTCCAAGGATCTACTACTCTTTCAGTCAAATAATATTTTCTCATGTCGCTTCTGATCTTTCCCCCAACTAACTTCAGATTGTGTCCCCTTGTTCTTGTGTTCACTTTCCTATTAAAAACACTTCCCTTCTTGACCTTATTTATCCCTTTAACATATTTAAATGTTTCGATCATGTCCCCCCTTTTCCTTCTGTCCTCCAGACTATAGAGATTGAGTTCATTAAGTCTTTCCTGATACGTTTTATACTTAAGACCTTCCACCATTCTTGTAGCCCGTCTTTGGACCCGTTCAATTTTGTCAAAATCCGTGATCAGCTGAGTGGGACGAAATGGGCCACAACATAGAAACATAGAAGACTGACGGCAGAAAAAGACCTCATGGTCCATCTAGTCTGCCCTTATACTATTTCCTGTATTTTATCTTAGCACAGATCTATTTTTATCCCAGGCATGTTTACATTCAGTTACTGTGGATTTACCAACCACGTCTCGCATCGCAAAACGCAATGCGAGCGGCCTCTGCATCACTGACAGTTTCCTCTTCGGCGCTAACGTCGGCGCAAGATGTAGCTTTCCATGCATGCGCAGCAAGTGAAATCTCGCACGAGGAGGCGCACAAGAGCGAGATTTTTGGCGATTTTCATGCATGGAAGAAAAAACCCGGCAAAAATTGCCAAAATTGCTGAGCATCTTTACATGAAATTTTGCTTGTTGTGCACGCACAGAAACAAAATCTCACACGGGGGTGTATATGCGCATGTCGGGGATGCGCAACTGTGCACACAAACTGAAAATCGCTACCGGAATGGAGCACCTGACTATTATGGTAGCGGCCCACTACTGCCCTACATGCGCGGCAGAGATCTAAAGACCACTTAATTGTAGGAAGTGCGCGCGCAAGCGTGGTGGAGCTAGGTTGGGGCGACGGCTGTGATGCCCGCAGAGAGGCTGTGCATGCCATCTATGGCACGTGTGCCATAGGTTCACCATCCCGGCTTGATCCGAAAAGAACCGCATCTCTTCTGCTTATAGAGCTCTCTGGATTACGGAAGGAACCAATGTTTGTGTGATTATTTTTTTTAAACTCACCCCAATGCCGTAGTCCCAAGAGGTCCCCTTGGGTTCCAGAGGCTGGACCCCGGTCCGGTGGCAGACAGTTCCACAGCTCAGGCTGTGACTTCCTTGGACTTTGTCAGCTATCACCCAGACCTAAAATAAATAATAATAATAGAAGAGGCATTACAAGCCACCTTGCATGAACAGGTAATGCCCACATGAAAGACCGACTTTCTTTCGGGAATTTTGAATGGGGAGAAGATGGCGGAGGTGTTTTCACAAAATGGCAGCCTGTCAGGATATTTTTCAATCATAAAATGTCTACCTTGGTGTTGTGGTTAGCTCTGGCCCAGCTCCTGCCCCAAGGACTGTGGATGTGGGGGAGACATCCACATGCCGCAGGCCTATTTTTCTCCCGGTGGAATCTGCTGATGAAGGCTCCTCTGACCAAGAAGACATGAGTGACAGGGAGGAGGAGAGTGGGGCAGACAGCTCAGAAGGAGATCAATTCTCTAGCTCCTCCTTGGATTTGGAACAAGAGTTAACGATGCAGCCACGCATGTGGAGAACGATGCATAGGCAACAACAACTGAGAGATTATTATCAAAGAAAATGAGGCCACCTGTGGTTGGGTGGGGCTGTGGTAATTAGTGAGGCTGCTATAAATAGCAGCCATCGAGTCCAGCATTCTGTGTCACACAGTGGCCCCCCAATTGTCCATGGGGATCTTGAGTAGAAAGGGAAGGCAAGACCCTCCCTTTCCCCTTGATCCCCAACAAATAGGACCCAAGGGAACCCTGCCTGCCTCAACCAACATAGTGGCAGCACATGGACATCCGTTTCAATAACGACCTATGATACATTTGACATCCATGAATCTGTCTAATCCTGCCTTGAAGCTCTCCAGGCTGACAGCTGTCACGACCTCTTCTGGAAGGAAATTTCATAAACCAAGGACCCTCTGGGGGAAAAAATATTTCCCTTTATTTGTCCTCACTTTCTTACCTATGAGCTTTAGGGAGGGCCCTCTCGCCCTAGTATTGTGTGATAGAGAAAATAATTTTTCTCTATCCACCTTTTCTATCCCATGCATGATTTTATACCCTTCGATCAAGTCACCCCTTAAACACCGCCTTTCAAGGCTGAAGAGACCGAGGCGTTGCAACCTGGTGTCGTAAGGGAGGGGCTGCCAAAAATGGTTCACCATCACTGCCATACCTGATCCAAGGGGCCAACAGAAACTTTACGGACGTTGTTTGAAATGTGTTCCCAACTAGATCCTTGAGGGTAACTCGGCGTGATTCCAGCACGAAACCACAGATTACCTATAAAAGAAAAGACGGCGTTGAGAAATTTCAAACCAGGCAGAAATAAACTCACCTATACTTGTCAGCCATCTTATTCCTTGTATGTCTTTGTACACAAGAGAGCTGGCTCAGTTATAATCCAGCACAGGTGTTGTGGTTGGCTCTGGCCCAGCTCTTGCCCCAAGGAATGTGGAAGCGGATGCAGGGGAAACATCAACATGTCATAGGCCTGTTTTATTGCCGACAGAGTCAGGTAGTGCAGTTTCCTCGGACGAAGAAGAAGGTGGGAGTGACTCGGCAGAGGAGGGCTTGGCACACAGCCCAGGCAGTCAATCTCCCTTATCTTCCATTGATTCAGATGAAGACGTTTTGGACCCACGCAAGCGCAGAATTATGCGTAGAAGAGACCAAGTAAGAACATATTACAGGAAATAAGGGAGGCCACCTGTGTTTGGGTGGGGCTCCAGTAATTAGGGCTGCTGCTATAAATAGCAGCATGTGGGTTTGGCCGTTGTGGAAGAATATCTGATCGGAGTTTGTCAGGAATCCTGTGTTTTCTGGACTTTTTTGGTTTTTCATGCCGTGGAAAACAAAGCAGAGCAATGTGTGTGTGTGTGTGTCTCACTTCGTTGGAAGAAGAAGGGGTGTGAAGTTTCTTCACAGCTGCTAGCTAAGTACTTAATGACTGCTTAAGGGAAATTGTACAGACTACCCGGTTGTTTTGGGACGAGTGCTCTTTGCAATACAAAAAGAGTGCTTAGTTTATTTTGAATTTTGGGATAAAGAACATTGTTTTGAATTTTCAAACATGTGTGTGTCTGAAATTTGTACCCTTGAATTTTCGGGAGGCTCCTACCAGAGAGCCCGGCAGAACAACAGGTGGCCTCAATTTATGACCAAAATTAATTTTCGTTGCCAAGAGAGTTGTTAAGGGGACCTTTTTTTGCCACCGTTAAGGGAATCATGGAAGTTATTAAGTACATCATGTGGTCATTAAGTGAATTCAGCTTTCCCCATTGATTTTGCTTGTTGGAAGCCTGTTGGGAAGATCACACACAGGGATAACGTGTTCTTGGCACATTGTATAAGGGTCGCCCAGAAAGTAATGCACCAATACAGCCTACAGTAATGGTACAAATGCAAAACTTTGGATATACAGTGATACCTCATCTTACAAACCCCTCGTCATACAAACTTTTCGAGATACAAACCCAGGGTTTAAGATTTTTTTGCCTCTTCTTCCAAACTGTTTTCACCTTACAAACCCAAGCCGCCGCCACTGGGATGCCCCGCCTCTGGACTTCTGTTGCCAGTGAAGCGCCCGTTTTTGCGCTGTTGGGATTCCCCTGAGGCTCCCCTCCATGGGAAACCCCACCTTCGGACTTCCGTGTTTTTGCAATGCTGCAGGGGAATCCCAGCAGAGCAAAAATGGGTGCTTCGCTGGCAACGGAAGTCCAGAGGTGGGGTTTCCCAGCGAGGGGAGCCTCAGCGAAATTGCAGCATCACAAAAACACGGAAGTCCGGAGGTGGGGTTTTGAGGACTTCCATGTTTTTGTGATGCTACAATTTTGCTGAGGCTCCCCTTGCTGGGAAACCCCACCTCTGGACTTCCATTGCCAGCAAAGCACCCGTTTTTGTGCTGCTGGGATTCCCCTGCAGCATCACAAAAACACGGAAATCTGGAGGTGGGGTTTCCCATGGAGGGGAGCCTCAGGGGAATCCCAGTAGCACAAAAACAGGCGCTTCGGTTGGCAAAAGGGGTGAGTTTTGGGCTTGCACACCTTAATCGCTTTTCCATTGATTCCTATGGGAAACATTGTTTCGTTTTACAAACTTTTCACCTTAAGAACCTCATCCCGGAACCAATTAAGTTCATAAGACGAGGTATCACTGTACATTATTTGTGAATTGTCAGGAGTGCATGTGTAGATTTTATGTTTCTTCAGACAGAGAATGTAGCTGCAGCAGTGTTTCGAAATGGCATCTGTAAGTGATGTACGTTACAAGCAGTGTGTCACTAAATTTCTCACTGCGGAGAAAGAAACTGTTGGGAACATTCACCAACGTTTGTGTAGAGTTTATGGAGAATCTGCAATCAACAGAAGTACGGTTAGTCGCCGGGCACAGAGAGTGAGGCCATTACAGTGCAGAAATAGCTTCGTGACCAGAACAAGGAGTGTTACTGACAGGACATAACACAGGATGGAGATCATGTAGAAAAATAGGGAGTGTAGAAGAAACATCATTCTTTCTTGTGTCTAAGTTTCACTGTGTTCAATAAATAATTGTTGAAGACTGGTCCATAAGTCATTTCCCCCCAGTTCTGTTATAACTTATTAACAATTGCTAATGAATGCAAAGTTAACAATTCAGTTCCTAAACAAAAGCAATTACCTATTGTTCAGTGATACTTTTTAAAATGTCACTGCACTTCCTTTCCAATGGAGCGCTTGCAAAACTGACCAGCCTCTCAAAGAAACCAGATTTTTTTGTTTTGTTTTAAAAACCACCATAAAAAAAACCCCAAACCCCAACCAGGAACACAGGATTCCCTCCTCACCATTTTTATCCACAGCCAGCACAGCCGTTCGTCCCACGGAGACTTGCTTTAACTTCTGCTTCTGTGGCGAAGGAACGTGGTACCAGCATTCGCCTGGATATTCCCAGAAAACCAGAAAGAAGTAAAACGAACAAGAATAACTATCTTACTTGTTATTTATTTGAATTCATCGAATTAAGGCAGCCACTGAAATACAAACTGATTCGTTTCCGTCCCTTCCATCGTCACTCTCGACCGGCTTAAAAAACTCACCTTCTGGTTTTTTCGAAGACACCGAACCACGACAGAACGCCGAGCCATCTTGGGCGACAGCCCAGACTTGGTGAAACATTCCTATGGTGACTGAAACGAAGGGTTGGTCTGTTCCCACATGGAGCCAAGAAGTGCCCTGTTTGGGGGGAGGAAAGCCTTTGAGTCTTGCAGGACTTCCAAAGGTGAACTTCTGTTATGGTTAACAGAAACAATTCAAAGTGTTGGTTATGACCTATAAAGCCCTTCATGGCGTCGGACCAGGATATCTCCGAGACCGCCTTCTGCTGCACGAATCCCAGCGACCAGTTAGGTCCCACAGAGTGTGTCTTCTCCGGGTCCCGTAGACTAAACGTCGTCTGGCGGGACCCAGGGGAAGAGCCTTCTCTGTGGCGGCCCCGACCCTCTGGAACCAACTCCCCCCCAAAGATCAGAGTTGCCCCCACCCTCCTTGCCTTTCGTAAGCTCCTTAAAACCCACCTCTGTCGTCAGGCATGGGGGAATTGAGACATCTCCCCCTAGGCCTATACAATTTATGCATGGTATGTTTGTGTGTGTGTCTGGTTTTTTAAATAAGGGGTTTTCAGAGACTTTTTAATATTAGATTTGTGATACATTGTGTTTTTTATTATTGTTGGGAGCTGCCCCGAGTCTGCGGCATACAAATCAATCAATCAATCAATCAATCAATCAATCAAATAAACAAACAAACAAACAAACAAATAAAAGCAATTAAATTGGAGTTAAAATCAGAAATGTTATAATCTGAGTAGGGAAGATGATTTCACTGGAATTACAGTGACTTTTTTTATTTCTTTTCCAGAATAGGGTAGGATGATTCTACTGGATCGAAAGTGTTATAGATTGAAAGTGTTACAACTAGAGTAGGGTATGATGAGTGTATGGAGTGTTCAGTTCTGGTTTTGTTCTTCCTTTTTAAAAAAAAAATCTTTCATTTTCTTGCCTTGTTATTTTTTAAATTTCTTTCATTCCCATTTTTTATTTTGTATTTTTACCGATTATTTATTTTTAATTAGGTTTTTTTAGGATAATCAGAATTGCAGAAAAAGCAATTGCTGCCAACCTGCCTTCCATTGAGGACCTGTATACTGCACGAGTCAAAAAGAGGGCGGGGAAAATATTGACTGACCCCTCACATCCTGGACACAAACTCCTACCCTCAAAACGTCGCTACAGAGCCCTGCACACCAAGACAACTAGACACAAGAACAGTTTTTCCCCGAACGCCATCACTCTACTAAACAAATAATTCCCTCAACACTGTCAGACTTTCTACTAAATCTGCACTTCTATTCTACTAGTTTTTCTCATCATTCCTATCACCCATTTCCTCCCACGTTGACTGTATGACTGTAACTTGTTGCTTATATCCTAATATTTTTATTAATATTGCTTCTTCATTACTTATTTGACCCCTATGACAATCATTAAGTGTTGTACCACATGATTCTTGACAAATGTATATTTTATTTTATGTACGTTGAGAGCATATGCACCAAGACAAATAATTCCTTGTGTGTCCAATCACACTTGGCCAATAAAAATTCTATTCTATTCTATTAAAATTTGGTTTACTGTTTTGGCGATATTTGAGACATACTATTTGGTGGGTTTCTTTTTTTGTGCCCCCCTCCCATATATTTTTAAACTATTTTTTTAGCAATGGTTGGATTTTAATTCAAATACTGTGTTGGAGATAATTAGAAATTTTTGCTCCTTTTCTTTTCTTTTCATGTTTTTTTTTCTTTTCTTTCATTCTAAAGGGCATTTATTATGGAAGAGAGTTTAAAATAATACGTGAAAATTGATATGGAGGAGATTTTGAGAAAATTGAAGCATTATGGCCTAATTAATTAGATGTGATTAAGAATAGTAACAGCCTAAAATGTATATTGGCTAACATTTTTTTTTGTTATTATATAAGGAATTGGAGTAATTATTTTTGTTCAGATGTCAAATGTTAAGGAGGTAGCATTGGTTAAGCTATGTATACCGAAACTGTAAAAATGATACATTGTAATGTGACTTAAAATTAATGGTATTTTCTTTTTTCTGTACATGTAATTGGAGAAGGGGGAAAAAATTACCCCCCCCCCCAAAAAAAACCCTCCCCAGAAATGTTTTTACTGAGTATAATAGATCAAAATATAGATAAAAACAACCCGTATCTCATAATACATATACTGACATATACTGGCTAACAGCAGCAATAATACTATGTAAACAAATCTAATATTTAAGTTTAAGTTAATTTAAAACCCCAATTTAGAAACCAATCATACATACTAACGTACCATGCATACATTTTATAAGCCTAGGGGGAGAGAAAGTCTCAATTCCCCCAAGCCTGATGACAGAGGTGGGTTTTAAGGAGCTTACGAAAGGCAAGGAGGGTGGGGGCAATTCTGATAACTGGGGGGAGTTGGTTCCAGAGGGTCGGGGCCGCCACAGAGAAGGCTCTTCTCCTGGATCCCGCCAAACGACATTGCTTAGTTGACGGGACCCGGAGAAGGCCAACTCTGCGGGACCTAACTGGTTGCTGGGATTCGTGCGGCAGAAGGCGGTCCCGGAGGTATTCTGGTCCGGTGCCATGAAGGGCTTTATAGGTCATAACCAACACTTATGGAAGAATGATATGGCTCCTAGCAATTTAATGGTTAAGAATAAAATAATAATAATAATAATAATAATTTATTAGATTTGTATGCCCCCCCTCTCTGAATACGCGGAGAGGGGCGGAAGTGGCGGATATGAATGGGTTAACACTGCGACTAAGAGAAAAGGATGAAACAGATTTTTAAAAAATTTGGCACGGCTGAATAAGAAAAATAAAACAAATTGAGATTAGTAGTATAGAGGTGATATAAACGTGAATTCTTAGAATTGTACAATAGAGGTAAGTGCGAATTAAATATCAATGTGATTAACGTCATAAGCATTAACATGCTAAATCTGATCTACGATTTTTGGGATTGATAAATCAATAGGCATAGTACAAGGATAGATTAAATAACAGTGTGTAAAACTACACATTCAATGTTGTGAATGTTGTACAGAACAAAGTATTCAATATTTCACTCATTCAGATCTAGGATGTGTTATTTGAGCGTTCCCTTTATTTTTCTGAGCAGTATACAGTGTTCCCTTGATTTTCGCGGGGGATGCGTTCCGAGACCACCCGCGAAAGTCGAATTTCCGCGAAGTAGAGATGCGGAAGTAAATACACCATTTGTGGCTATGGATAGTATCACAAGCCTTCCCTTAACACTTTAAACCCCTAAATTACCATTTCCCATTCCCTTAGCAACCATTTACTCACCATTATTACTGGTACTCACCATTGAATAAGACACTTAGTGATCCTGATATTAATAAACAGAATTATTTATTAACAATAATTATTATTTTTATTATTTATTTGCAAAAATTATTAGTTTGGCGATGACGTATGATGTCATCGGGCGGGAAAAAACGTGGTATAGAAAATAACCCATGAAGTATTTTTTAATTAGTATTTTTAAAAAAACCGTGGTATAGGCTATTCGCAAAGTTCGAACCCGCAAAAATCGAGGGAACCCTGTACTTTAAAAAATATTACAACTTTGGTGGGAAGATAAAAGCATCCCATGCGCCTTTGGCATTTAGTCATGTGAGCCACATGACCACGAAGAGGTCTTTGCACAACACTGGCTCTTTGACCTTGAAACAGAGATGAGCATCGCCCCCTAGTGTCAGGAACGACTAGCACATGTGTGTAAGCAGAACTTTAATCGGAAAATTTAATAAAACACTATCGAAGAAGAGAAAAGTTTTTACCGCTGGGTTTTTGGGTGACACTTGCAGCCGGCACAACACATCTCCCTTGTCGCTAATGGCCCAAAGAGGAGCGAACTCATCCTTCGACCCAGGAGGGTGGGACATGATAGAAACATCTCGCAAAGCGATGGGAGGCCCTTCCAGCCAGGGCCCACTGGTGACCATTTTACATTTCCTGGGAATTGAAAAAAGAAAAGGATGTGAGGCACATTTCCAGCTCTGATAATGTTACCTGTTTGGGTAATGAGACGTCTGGCAAGATGAATACTGAGCTCAGGGAGCAACAAGGATATCAAAGTTGTTGCCATCTTCCTCTTCCGCTCTACAAACCCCACTCCCCTTCTGGCACTGATGATGTTACCTAGTTGGGTAATGTAACCTCTGCAAAAAAACCTACCAAGCTCAGGGATCATCAACGACTCTACAGTCCTCCTCCTGTCTTCTCTTCCTTTCTACTTCTTCCCCTCTTCCTTCTCCTTCTGTCTCCTCCTCCTCTTCCTCCTATCTTCTCCTCTTCCTCCTCTCTTCCTTCCCCTCTTCCTTCTCCTTCTCTCTCTTCCTCCTCCTATCTTATCCTCTTCCTCCTCTTTTCTATTTCTTCTCCTCTTCCTCCTCCTCCTGTTTTTTCCTCCTCCTCCTCCTCCTCTCTTTCTTCCCCTCTTCCTTCTCCTTCTCCCTCTTCCTCCTCTTCCTCCTACTATCTTCTCCTCTTTTCTATTTCTTCTCATCTTCCTTTTTCCTTCTCTCTCTTCCTAATCTTCCTCCTACTATCGTCTCCTCTTCCTCCTCCTCCTGTTTTTTCCTCTTCCTCCTTTCTATTTCTTCCCCTCTTCCTTCTTCTCTCTCTTCCTCCTCTTCCTCCTACTATCTTCTCCTCTTTCTCCTCTTTTCTATTTCTTCCCCTCTTCTCCCTCCTTCTATCTTCTCCTCTTCCTCCTCCTCCTCTCTATTTCTTCCCCTCTTCCTTCTCTCTACTCCTTCTTTTCCCATCTTCCCCTCTTCCTTCTCCCTCCTGCTCTTATCTTCTCCTCTTCCTCTCTATTTCTTCCCCTTCTCCCTCCTCCTCCTCTTCCTCCTCCTCTTTTCTATTTCTTCCCCTCTTCTCTCCTTCTCTCTTCTCCTCTTCCTCCTATTTCTTCCCCTCTTCCTTCTCCCTCCTGCTCCTATCTTCTCTTCCTCCTCCTCTCTATTTCTTCCCCTCCCTCCTCTTCCTCCTCCTCCTTTCTATTTTTTCCCCTCCTCCTTCTAGCACTGATGATGTTACCTAGTTGGGTTATGAAACGTCTACAAGAAAACCACGAAGCCCAGACCCCTCGGGTCAACCCCAAGCTACAAATACTCTCTTTTATCAAAACTTAAGGAATGGCCCTCAGCCAATTGCACCCTGGCGGAATAATTCATTGGCTTTTTTCAGAAAAACATTCCATAAACAGCCCTCAGTGAATGAAAGAACAAACGAGCTATGATGTACATCTTACTGTCCCCGTGCCATTTATTCAGCCAAGCCACGATCCAAACAAAACATAACTTTGCGCATAATGGAAACGGGATCAACCACTGCTCCCAGTTTTAGGCCTTTCTTCCCCCCGACGTGGTGTTCGCTGAGGTAAAAAATTGCTCTCCCAACTGAGGCGTAAAAAGGCCCAGCGAGGAAAAACCTGGTTGCTTATCGTTTTATCGGCCTTGTCACTTTTCAGCCAAAGCAAACTGTTGTGTTTGGAATGGCGTCCGATGTTTTAAAGAAATAACAAAACCTTTAAAGCCCTACATGGCATTGGGCCAGAGTACCTCCGGAACCACCTTCTACCACACGAATCCCAGCGGCTGATAAGGTCCCACAGAGTTGGCCTTCTCTGGGTCCCGTCAACCAAACAATGTCGTTTGGCAGGACCCAGGGGAAGAGCCTTCTCTGTGGTGGCCCCGACCCTCTGGAATCAACTCCCCCCAGAGATTAGAACGGCCCCCACCCTCCTTGTCTTTCACAAATTACTCAAGACCCACCTTTGTCGCCAGGCATGGGGGAGTTAGGATATTCCTTCCCCCTAGGCCATTACAAGTTATGTATGGTATGTTTGTGTGTATGTTTGGTTTTTATAATAAGGGGTTTTAGTTGTTTTATTAAATTGGATTGTTGCATGTTGTTTCTTATCATTGTTGTTAGCCGCCCAGAGTCTACGGAGAGGGGCGGCATACAAATCCAATAAATAAGAATAATAATAGAGGTATAACAAGCAGGAAGAGGGAGATTATGATCCCACTATATAGAATGCTGGTGAGACCCCATTTGGAATACTGTGTTCAGTTCTGGAGACCTCACCTACAAAAAGATATTGACAAAATTGAATGGGTCCAAAGACAGGCTACAAGAATGGTGGAAGGTCTTAAGCATAAAACATATCAGGAAAAACTTAATGAACTCAATCTGTATAGTCTGGAGGACAGAAGGAAAAGGGGGGACATGATCGAAACATTTAAATATATTAAAGGGTTAAATAAGGTCCAGGAGGGAAGTGTTTTTAATAGGAAAGTGAACACAAGAACAAGGGGACACAATCTGAAGTTAGTTGGGGGAAAGATCAAAAGCAACATGAGAAAATATTATTTTACTGAAAGAGTAGTAGATCCTTGGAACAAACTTCCAGCAGATGTGGTAGATAAATCCACAGTAACTGAATTTGAACATGCCTGGGATAAACACATATCCATCCTAAGATAAAATACAGAAAATAGTATAAGGGCAGACTAGATGGACCATGAGGTCTTTTTCTGCCGTCAGACTTCTATGTTTCTATAAATAATAACAACCGAGAGGAGAATGAAGAGAAGGGGAGGGGAGGACACGCTTTAAAAATGGACCTCAGAGATGCTTTTGCGAAAGGTTACCTGGCCCAGCGTCGCCGGCGCACAAAGTCTTTCATTGTCTTGTAGCCGTGATAAGACCTGTTCGGACAGAGAAGGACAGAATAGCAGAAATTAGAAGGGGACCTCGGAGGTCTGCTAGTCTAAAACCCACCTCTGCCGTCAGACATGGGGGAATTGAGACATCTCTCCCATGCCTATATAGTTTATGTATGGTATGTTGGTGTGTATTTCTTTTTTAAATTATGGGTTTTTAGATATTTTTAAATATTAGATTTGTTATTGTACACTGTTTTTATTATTGCTGTGAGCCATCCCGAGTCTACGGAGAGGGGCGGCATACAAATCTAATAAATAATCTGAAGTTAGTTGGGGGAAAGATCAAAAGCAACATGAGAAAATATTATTTTACTGAAAGAGTAGTAGATCCTTGGAACAAACTTCCAGCAGACGTGGTAGATAAATCCACAGTAACTGAATTTAAACATGCCTGGGATAAACATAGATCCTTCCTAAGATAAAATACAGGAAATAGTATAAGGGCAGACTAGATGGACCATGAGGTCTTTTTCTGTCGTCAG
This sequence comes from Erythrolamprus reginae, assembly GCF_031021105.1. NCBI lineage: Eukaryota > Metazoa > Chordata > Lepidosauria > Squamata > Dipsadidae > Erythrolamprus > Erythrolamprus reginae. Next base: position 50,829,560 of record NC_091958.1, read on the forward strand.
ACTTCTATGTTTCAATAATAATAATAATAATAATAATAATAATAATAATAATAATAATAATAATAATAATAATTTATTGTGGGTTTTAAATTGTTTTTAAACTGTTCTTCTAATATTAATAATGTATGTTCTCTTTGTTGTGAGCCGCCCAGAGTCCTTAGGAGGTTGGGCGGCATAAAAATTGAACTAAATAAATAAATATTCAAAATTTCCGCTACTGTTTCTCCAGAACTGGTCGGAACCTGGATCTAACCCAGTTACTTATAGGGAGGAGAAGAGAAGACCAACATTCTTACGCAGGAAAGTCTGCTGCGTACTGCCAACCTTCTCGGTCGGTCCCGCCCGAAACGCTGAAATCGATGGCCCAGTCAGTCACCTGCGGGGCAGAGAGAAAAACGAACTATTAACAACTATTTCTCCTTTATCGATACCAAGGGCCACAGAGCAAGTCCACTTACCCAGGACCACTGCGGTGACGGGGTCTTGGTGTTAGCTTTGGTACATTCACGCAAGCCGGACGCATCGCTCCACATATACCGGTCAGTCGGCAGGCCTCTGTTAACGCAAACAGGTGCAAAATTCAACACATCTGCCTTGTTTGGGTGAAGGATATTTGCCGGAAAAAAATGAAGCAAAAACACAAATGGACAGATGTTTATTTTTTTAAGGATATGAAAATGACCAGGCTGAGTAGTGCAGCGGCCTAGAGGTGAAACTCTTGCCTCACAATCAGGAGGCTGTGAGTTCAATCCTGGGTAGACGCAGATATGTGTGTCCCTGGGCACAATGAGAATATATACACTGCCCCCCAAAATAAAGGGAACGCTTAAACCAGTGTTTTTCAACCAGTGTGCCACGGCACACTAGTGTGCCGTGAGACATGGTCAGGTGTGCCGCGAAACTCAGAGAGAGAAAGAAAAGAAGAGAGAGAGAAAGAAAGAAAGAGAGAGAGAGAGAGAAAGAAATTGAGAGAAAGTAAACAAGAGAGAGAGAAAGAAAGAGAGAGAGAAAGAAAGAAAGCAAGAGAGAGAGAGAAAAAGAAAACAAGAGAGAGAGAAAGATAACAAGGGAGAAAGAAAGCAAGAGAGAGCAAGAGAGAGAGAGAGAGGGAGGGAGGGAAGCTGGGAGAGAGAAAGACATAGAGGGAGGGAGGGAGAAAGAGAGCAAAAAAGAGAGGAAGGAAGGGAGAAAGAAAGAGGGATGGAGAGAGGAAAAAAAGAAGGGAGAGAAAGGGAGGGAGAGAGAAATAGAGCGAAAGGGATGAAATTTTTTTTGTCCAAACTTTTTTTAGCCCCCCCCCCCGCCCCCCCGCCCCCCCAATATACCCCAGGGTTTTGTAAATGTAAAAAATGTGCCGTGGCTCAAAAAAGGTTGAAAATCACTGGCTTAAACAACAGAATACAACATAACTCCAAGTAAATCAAACTTCTGTGAAATCAAACTGTCCACTTAGGAAGCAACAGTCTGCGGAGAGGGGCAGCATACAAATCTAATTAATAAGTAAATAAACACTGATTGACAATCAATTTCACCTGCTGTTGTGCACATATTCAACTTTGTACAGAACAAAGTATTCAATGAGAATATTTCATCCGTTCAGATCTAGGATGTGTTCTTTGAGTGTTCCCTTTATTTTGTTGAGCAGTATATATGGTTTTTTATGATATTGTAGTTTTTTATGGATTTTAGATTTTAATGCAGATTTTATTGATGTATTTATTGCCCTTTTTACTTGTATTTATGACTGTTGTTAGCCATCCAGAGTCCGTTCTGGATTGAGCGGCATATAAATGCAATAAATAAATATCTGCTGAAAAAAATAACTCCACACTGGCGACAGGAAGGGCAATGGGCCATTCAAAGACTCAACTCCATTCAGTTCCCCAGACTCCACTCCAAACAAGGGATTATGGGGTCATTAAAAAATGATGATGATGATGAAAATGACCAGGTAGCATAATTCTTGCTGCAATAGGCTAGGATAGGGGTAGGCAAAGTTGGCTCTTCTATGACTTGTGGACTACAACTCCCAGAATTCCTGAGCCAATCATGCTAGCTCAAGAATTCTGGGAGTTGAAGTCCACATATCATAGAAGAGCCAACTTTGCCTACCCCTGGGCTAGGAAAAAGAAGAATTTTTGCCTGTCTGCTTTTCCTACCTGTTGCTGTAGCCCGTGACAGGATTCCACCGCTGATTTTCATAAATATAGATGCTCTTCACATCGGTCTGTGGATGAATGTTCTCGGGGCTGCCTGCCAAGCCTGTTTTAAGCCAAGCCATGAAAATTACTCCTCTATTTCGTTTTCCTTTCTTGCTTTTTCGAATTATGATCGAACGATTCTCTTCCACCGCAAAACTCAAAATATTAACACGAATTGAATTACAGCAAGGGTACAGGATGGTTGAAGTACAGCACCCTAATCAATTAATATACATTGCTCAAAAAAAAAATAAAGGGAGCACTTAAACAACACAATATAACTCTAGGTAAATCAAACTTCTGTGAAATCAAACTGTCCACTTAGGAAGCTACACTGATCGACAAGCAATTTCACCTGCTGTTCAACTTTGCACAGAATAAAGTATTCAATGAGAATATTTCATTCATTCAGATCTAGGATGTATTCTTTGAGTGTTCCCTTTATTTTTTTTGAGCAGTGTAGGATATTAGTAAATCACATGGAATTTTAGAGGAGGACTTCAACTCCCAGAATTCCCCAGCCAACATGAATTCTGGGAGTTGAAGTCCGCATATCTTAAAATGGCTAAGCTTGAAAAACGCTGTTCTGGGTGAGTGAGAGAGAGAGAGATAGCCCAGACATTCTTGTAAAATTGGTAGGGATTCTCTCCCCACGTTCAACTGAAGGAGGATTGACCGGAAGGGATATTTCTTACCTGACAAGAAACTTCCTCCGTAACCACCTGTGTAAATCCAGGCGGTGTGGTCATAACCCACTCCCCACACAATGCCATCGCTGTTGCATTCAATCAGGCGAAGATGACCCCCGACTTGGCGCCAAAACCTACAAGGAGAACGGTCCACTCATTCTAATAATCTCTGCTGTCTAAGTGCACACAGTATTTACTACGTGAGACAACCCAGTAGCAAATACAGCAAACAGCGGCTTGTATTTTGAATAGTGGTTTTTATCTAGAAAGACTATATACATATACATACTTTAGTCAGATCTTAAACAAACAGCATTTACAGCATGGAAGCACACATGGAGAGAGAGAGATGCCCAAACAGGCTCTTAAAGTGATACTAGCCCCCAAACTTTAATAATAATAATAATAATAATAATAATAATAATAATAATAATAATAATAATAATAATAATAATAATATAATAACTCTGTAAAGAAACAGATGAAATAATCGATCACATACTCAGCTGCTGCAAAAAGATCGCACAGACTGACTACAAGCATAGACATGATGCTGTGGCACAGATGATCCACTGGAACTTGTGCCGGAACTACCATTTACCAGTGGCAAAGAACTGGACTGGTGGGATCATAAGCCCGAAAAAGTGGTCGAAAATGAGCAAGCAAAGCTACTGTGGGACTTCCGACTTCAGACTGACCGAATTCTGAAGCATAACACACCAGACATTGTGATCGTGGAGAAAAAGAAAGTATGGATCATCGACATCGCAATCCCAGGAGACAAAAGAATAGAGGAGAAGCAGCTAGAGAAATTAGTGAAATACGAAGATCTAAAAATCGAGCTGCAACGACTCTGGCATAAGCCAGTGAAAGTGGTCCCAGTGGTCCTTGGCACGCTGGGCGCAGTGCCAAAGGATCTCAGCGGACATTTGAAAACCATTGGAATTGACAAAATCTCCATCTGTCAATTGCAAAAGGCCGCTTTACTGGGATCGGCAAACATAATTCGCCGCTACATCACGCAGTCCTAGGTGCTTGGGAAGCGCCCGACTGGTGATGAAATACGAAATCCAGCATAGTGATCTCGTTTGCTGTGTTGCACTGACATAATAATAACAACAACAACAATAACAACAACAGAGTTGGAAGGGACCTTGGAGGTCTTCTAGTACAACCCCCTGCTTAGGCAGGAAACCCTACACTACTTCAGACAAATTGCTGTCTAACATCTGCTTTAAAAATTCCAGTGTTGGAGCATTCACAACTTCTGGAGGCAACAGTTCTGACTGTCAGGAAATTTTTCCTTAGTTCTAAGTTACTTCTCTCCTTGTTTAGTTTCCACCCATTGCTTCTTGTTCTACCCTCAGGTGCCTTGGAGAATAGGTTGATTCCTTCTTCTTTGTGGCAACCCCTGAGATATTGGAACACTGCTATCATGTCTCCCACGGTTCTTCTTTTCATCAAACTAGCCATGCCCAGTTCCTGCAACTGTTCTTCATATGTTTCAGCCTCCAGTCCCCTAATCATCTTTGTTGCTCTTCTCTGCACTCTTTCTAGAGTCTCAACATCCTTTTTGCATCGTGGTGACCAAAACTGAATGCAGTATTCCAAGTGTGGCCTTAGCAAGGCCTTGTAAAGTGTTATTAACGCTTCACGTGATCTTGATTCTATCCCTCTGTATCATTGCAGCAGCTGGTCAGCTCTTAAATCATTGCCCTGACAGCTGTCCCTTGGTTCATCGCCACCCCATCATATGGTGCTAGAGTCTCCAAAAGAGAGAGAGATTTCTTGGTTCCCAAATCACCAAGGGAGGTTTGAGGTCAGGTTACTCACATTTGATCACAAGGCATCGGGTGTGTTAGCGCCTCCAGGTCAGGGCTGGGCTCGCTCACAAAGATGTCGCCTTTGCAGGTCAGCGACCAAATGGCTTCGGGAGAAGGGGGGCCCAGGAGCTGCCGGCCCTCACAACACGACATGTTCAATAGTGCCAGCTGGGAGACACAAAGGGATTGGTGAAGAGACATAGAAACGTAGAAGATTGACGGGCAGAAAAAGACCTCCTGGTCCATCTAGTCTGCCCTGATACTATTTCCTGTATTTTATCTTGGGATGGATCTATGTTTCTCCCAGGTATGTTTAAATTCAGTGACTGTGGATTTACCAACCACGCCTGCTGGAAGTTTGTTCCAAGCATCTACTACTCTTTCAGTCAAGTAATATTTTCCCACGTTGCTTCTGATCTTTCCCCCAACTAACTTCAGGTTGTGCCCCTTTGTTCTTGTGTTCACTTTCCTATTAAAAACACTTCCCTCCTGAACCTTATTTAACCCTTTCACATATTTAATTGTTTCAATCATGTCTTCCCTTTCCCTTCTGTCCTCCAGACTAGACAGATTGAGTTCATGAAGTCTTTCCTGATACGTTTTATGCTTAAGACCTTCCACCATTCTTGTAGCCCGTCTTTGGACCCGTTCAATTTTATCCACATCTTTTTGTAGGTGAGGTCTCCAGAACTGAACAGAATATTCCAAATGTGGTCTCACCAGTGCTCTATACCAGTATTTCCCAACCTTGGCAACTTGAAGGTCTCTACTGTTTACTGACCCCTCACATCCTGGACACAAACTGTTTCAACGCCTACCCTCAAAACGTCGCTACAGAGCACTGCACACCAAGACAACTAGACACAAGAACAGTTTTTTCCCAAACGCCCTCACTCTACTAAACAAATAATTCCCTCAACACTGTCAGACTTTCTACTAAATCTGCACTTCTATTCTACTAGTTTTTCTCATCATTCCTTTCACCCATTTCCTCCCATGTTGACTGTACGACTGTAACTTGTTGCTTATATCCTAAGATTTTTATTAATATTGCTTCTTCATTGCTTATTTGACCCCTATGACAATCATTAAGTGTCGCACCACATGATTCTTGACAAATGTATATTTTATTTTATGTACGTTGAGAGCATCTGCACCAAGACAAATTCCTTGTGTGTGCGATCACACTTGGCCAATAAAAATTCTATTCTATTCTATTCTATTCTATTCTATTCTATTCTATTCTATTCTTTGGAACACATCTCTAAACATACCCAATCATGCATTTCTTGTTCGGTGGTGGCAGCTAGACGGACGGGCCACCGTTGCTTGGTCCTCTCTGGAGTGTAGAGAGCGAACGAATGTTTGGCCTCGTTCAGAATCTCAACCAGGATGGTGACTTCGTTGAGGAACATGTGGATGTACTGGGGAACACAGAGACCATGTCAAAATGAGATCTTCTAAAGAAACATAGAAACAGAAACATAGAAGACTGACGGCAGGAAAAGACCTCATGGTCCATCTAGTCTGCCCTTATACTATTTCCTGTATTTTATCTTACAATGGATATATGTTTATCCCAGGCATGTTTAAATTCAGTTAGTGTGGATTTACCAACCACGTCTGCTGGAAGTTTGTTCCAAGGATCTACTACTCTTTCAGTAAAATAATATTTTCTCATGTTGCCTTTGATCTTTCCCCCAACTAACTTCAGATTGTGCCCCCTTGTTCTTGTGTTCACTTTCCTATTAAAAACACTTCCCTCCTGGACCTTATTTAACCCTTTAATATATTTAAATGTTTCGATCATGTCCCCCCCCCCCTTTCCTTCTGTCCTCCAGACTATACAGATGGAGTTCATGAAGTCTTTCCTGATACGTTTTATGCTTAAGACCTTCCACCATTCTTGTAGCCCGTCTTTGGACCCGTTCAATTTTGTCAATATCTTTTTGTAGGTGAGGTCTCCAGAACTGAACACAGTCTTCCAAATGTGGTCTCACCAGCGCTCAATATAAGGGGATCACAATCTCCCTCTTCCTGCTTGTTATACCTCTAGCTATGCAGCCAAGCATCCTACTTGCTTTTCCTACCCCCCGACCACACTGCTCACCCATTTTGAGACTGTCAGAAATCACTACCCCTAAAGCACAGCTTTTTTTAAAAAAAAATGGAACATGGGAGACACTAGAAAAGAGTTTAGCTCATGCTCGACTGGAAAATCCTGGGAATTGAAATCCATGCCATCTTAAAGAATGAAATACAATGGAATAGAATAGAATACACTGCTCAAAAAAAAATAAAGGGAACACTTAAACAACACAATATAACTCCAAGTAAATCAAACTTCTGTGAAATCAAACTGTCCATATCCTAGATCTGAGTGAATTGAAATATTCTCACTGAATACTTTGTTCTGTACAAAGTTGAATGTGCACAACAGCAGGTGAAGTTGATTGTCAATCAGTGTTGCTTCCTAAGTGGACAGTTTGATTTACTTGGAGTTATATTGTGTTGTTTAAGTGTTCCTTTTTTCTTTTTTTTTTGAGCAGTATATATAACATTAAACGTCTTTCACAATAAGTAGTTAGTGTCTTAGTTGAATAAAAAGAAAATAAAATTTTTTGGGTCAAATTGGGATCAAGAACTGGGTGCGAATGTAACCCACACACCCCGGCGGCTCGGACACGCCTACCTTCTTTTCCTCGTTGTGCGTGTAGTAGACGAAGAGGATGCTGTCGCGGGTGCCGTCGTTGGCGGTGAATTGTTCTAGGGCCACCTGGACGTCGACCCAACGGTAGGGCTTCCAACTTCTCCACCACTGCAAAGTTCCGGTTTTGACCCAGACGGACTGGAAGAGGCAAAACCCATCGTTCCGTCAGGATCCGCTAAGAGGAAAACTCAGTGCCACCCTTCGATCTAGTGGCTTTCGTGGATTAATTCTATTTCGAAGGAGGAGGGGGCGTTTCAAAGATCTAGAAATCTAGATCTTTAATTGGCCTAGAAATCTAAATTATAAAATCAATCGATCGATCAATCAATCGATAAACGAGTGACCCATGTTCCTTTCCCCCTCTCATCATTCTTCCATGATGGGGGGAGGAGGAACACGGGTCACTCGTTTATCGATTGATTGATTGATTGATTTTATTATTTAGATTTTTAGGCCGTCCTTCTCTGGAGACTTAGGGCGGCTTACAACATTTTCCTCCTCCTATTTTCTCCACAACAGCCTTGTAAGGTGGGTCGGGCTGAGAAAGACAGTGACTGGCCCAGAATCACCTAATTGGCATTCATGCCTAAGGCGGGACTAGAACTCACAGTCTCCTAGTGATTGGCCCAAAGTCGCCTAGTTGGTCTTTTGAGCCTAAGGCGGGACTAGAACTCACAGTCTCCTAGCGATTGGCCCAAAATCATCTAGCTGTCTTTCATGTCTAAGGTGGGACTAGAACTCACAGTCTCCTAGCGATTGGGCTAAAATCATCTAGCTGTCTTTCATGCATAAGGCGGGACTGGAACTCACAGTCTCCCAGTGATTGGGCCAAAGTCGCCTAGTTGGTCTTTTGAGCCTAAGACAGGACTAGAACTCACAGTCTCCCAGTGATTGGCCCAAAATCACCTAGCCGTCTTTCACCTAGCCGTCTTTCACGTTTCCTAGTGATTGGCCCCAAATCCCCCAGCTGGATTTCGTGCCTGAAGTAAAGACTAGAACTCATCATCTCCTTGGTTTCTAGCTTGGTGCCTTAAACCACTAGACCAAATCTGATTCTGCCTTCTAAAGCAGTGTTTCCCAACCTTGGCTACTTGAAGATACTTGGACTTCAACTCCCAGAATTCCCCAGCCAGCAAATGCTGGCTGGGGAATTCTGGGAGTTGAAGTCCAGATATCTTCAAGTGGCCAAGGTTGGGAAACACTGTTCTAAAAGTTCTCCTTTGAAGACATTTTGGTGCCAAACATTTGAACGGTAGAATTGCAAATTAACCCCCGTCACGCCCTCTTCCCAATTTACTTGCTCCACCGCCTGCTCGTAATGTCTGAAGTTGTCCAACTCTCGGTGGGTCCTTTCCGACAGCTGGCGAAAGATCTGCTTCCTCCATTGGGCAGCATGGCTGGGGCTGATGGAAAGCGCCAAGGATTGAGCGCAGGAGGTTAAAGCTGTAACAGAGGAGGGGGGGGACAGAGAATTCCCCATCAAGCATTTCCTTTGGTTCTTTCCTGAAACCAGGGCTTCTCAATTATTTTATCAATAGCATTTACACATACAGCGATACCTCGTCTTACGAACCCCTCATCATACAAACTTTTCAAGATACGAACACAGGGTTTAAGATTTTTTTGCCTCGTCTTCCGAACTATTGTCACTTTACGAACCCGCTGCCGCCGCTGGGATTATTTATTTTATTATTTTATTTTATTTTATTTTATTTTATTTACTTACTTACTTACTTACTTACTTACTTACTTACTTACTTACTTACTTACTTACCTACCTACCTACTTATTTATATTTCTATCTATCTATCTATCTATCTATCTATCTATCTATCTATCTATCTATCTATCTATCTATCTATCTATCTATCTATCTATCTATCTATCTATCTATCTATCTATCTATTGGATTGTATGCCGCCCCTCTCCGCAGACTCGGGGCGGCTAACAACAGTAACAAAACAGTATAATCCAATACTAAAAACAGTTAAAACCCATTATATAAAAAACAATCATACATACAGACATACCATGCATAGAATTTTAAAGGCCTAGGGGGAAAATGTATCTCAGTTCCCCCATGCCTGGCGGCAGAGGTGGGTTTTAAGCAGCTTACGAAAGGCAAGGAGGGTGGGGACAATTCTAATCTCTGGGGGGAGTTGGTTCCAGAGGGCCGGGGCTGCCACAGAGAAGGCTCTTCCCTGGGTCCCGCCAAGCGACACTGTTTGGTTGACGGGACCCGGAGAAGGCCAACTCTGTGGGACCTAACTGGTCGCTGGGATTCGTGCAGCAGAAGGCGGTCCCGGAGATATTCTGGTCCAATGCCATGAAGGGCTTTATAGGTCATAACCAACACTTTGAATTGTGACCGGAAATTGATCGGCAACCAATGCAGACTGCGGAGTGTTGGTGTAACATGGGCATATTTGGGAAAGCCCATGATTGCTCTCGCAGCTGCATTCTGCATGATCTGAAGTTTCCGAACACTTTTCAAAGGTAGCTCCGGACTTCCAGGCGAAGGCTTCCCTCGTTGGGAAGTCCCTCTTCCGGACCTTTCCTTTCCAGCGAAGCGCCCATTTTTGCGCTGGTGGGATTCCCCTGAGGCTCCCCTCCATGGGAAACCCCACCTTCGGACTTCCGCGTTTTTGCCATGCTGCAGGGGAATCCCAGCAGGGGAATCCCAGCATCGCAAAAACGGGCGCTTCGCTGGCAACGGAAGTCCGGAGGTGGGGTTTCCCAGTGAGGGGAGCCTCAGCGAAATCCCACCAGCGCAAAAATGTGGAAGTCCGGAGGTGGGGTTTCCCATGGAGGGGAGCCTCAGGGGAATCCCACCAGTGCAAAAACGGGTGCTTCGGCTGGAAAAAGGGGTGAATTTTGGGCTTGCACGCATTAATCACTTTTCCATTGATTCCTATGGGAAACATTGTTTCGTCTTATGAACATTTCACCTTACGAACCTCCTCCCGGAAACAATTAAGTTTGTAAGACAAGGTATCACTGTATCGTAATCTCTATTTAATAATTAGATTTCTATGCTGTTTTGTTGGGGGCAAATAGGCTGACTCTGTAAACCACTTAGAGAGGGCTGTAAAAGCACTATGGAGTGGCATATAAGTTTCTAAGCACAAGAATTAAGAGGACAAAAAGATCCAGACTACTATAAAGTATGGGGAAATCGGTAGCAGTGGAGCGACGACAGAAAGCCTTCTCTGTGGCGGCCCCGGCCCTCTGGAACCAGCTCCCCCCAGAGATTAGAATTCCTAC